>NC_028640.1:41994978-41995512 GCF_001406875.1 Solanum pennellii | reverse complement strand
AAAGATTAATGCAGTCAACTACTTGGCTAAACCACAACCCCCTAACGATGATTGCTATTATGCGGAGGAAACTTATGCAGTAAATGAGCAGATGGGGGGTTTCCGACCAAGCGCCCAAGGCTCAAATCAGGATAATTGGCGCCAAGGTCTAGGCAACCAAGGTCCGAACTATGGTAACTACAACCGTGAGGGTCATTATGTCCGATATGGAAGCTACAACCGCGACAACAACTTTACCAGGGGTAATTATGCTAATAGAAATGACAGGAATGGGCCCTATGTCCCTCCTCACAATCATGAAGTTACTCCTAGGGATGGTGGAGATAGTATGGCGCGAGTTGAGGATATGTTGCACAAAATGATGAGAAGGTTCGATGCTAGTGATGAGCACATTAAAGAGTTAAGGGGTGATTTAGCTAGTATTGGGCAAAAAGTTGATACACATGCAATTGCGATTAAACAGATCGAATTGCAAGTGGCCCAATTATCTGCGACAGTGAACACACGGCAACCGGGCACTCTTCCTAGCAACAC
>NC_028640.1:41972666-41994569 GCF_001406875.1 Solanum pennellii | reverse complement strand
CGAGGATGGTAAATACCGGCGTTTCATAACAATGTTGAAGCAACTTTGTATCAATGTCCCTTTGGTAGAAGCTCTAAAACAAATACCCGGTTATGCCAAATTTATGAAAGATCTGGTCACCAAGAAGAGATCGGTCACTTTGGAGGATGATGATAGACTGCAGCATTGTAGTGCTATTGCTACAAGATCCCTCGTACAAAAGAAAGAAGATCCTGGTGCGTTCACTATTCCTTGTACAGTTGGGTCATTACATTTTGCGAAAGCATTATGTGATCTGGGGGCAAGCATAAATCTCATGCCCCTCTCCATTTACAAGAAGTTGGGTTTGGGGGATCCAAAACCCACTGCGATGCGGCTACTGATGGCTGATCGGACAGTGAAACGGCCTATAGGGATACTCCATGATGTGCTAGTAAAAGTGGAGTCATTCATCTTTCCGGCTGATTTTGTTATTCTTGATTGTGAGGTCGATTTTGAAGTGCCTATTATTCTTGGAAGGCCATTCCTTGCTACAGGTAGAGCCTTAGTTGATATGGAGAAGGGACAGATGACATTTCGGTTGAATAATGAAGAAGCGACCTTCAACATTTGTAGGACCATGAGGCAGAGTGGTGAGCTCCAATCGGTATCTGCCATATCCCACAAAGAAAAGATGAAGAAGGAGACTGAACAGAAAAATGCAAAACAAGAGTTTATGGTTGGGGATTTGGTGCTTGTAGACAGTTCTGGGGTGCCTTGTCTTCCGGGCAAGCTCAAGTCCAAATGGACTGGCCCTTACTTGATTACCCAAGTATTCCCTCATGGAGCAGTTGAGTTAAAAGCCAAGGAGGGAGTGTGGTTTAAGAGGAATAGAGAGTGAATAAAACTCTATTTTGGGCATAAAACATCGGGGAATAAATTAATAGGGGCAAACCATCTTGATGAAGGCTGAGTAATGAAGTGTCCCCAGTCGTGCCGCGACATTAAATCAGGCGCTTGTTGGGAGGCAAGCCAATTCTTGTCATTTTTTTAGTAAGGATAGCATTTTTCTACTAATGGGTCTATAAATTAGCAGGCACATCACTAGGAAATTCTTCAGAAAACTACTCCGCAGCAGCCACTGACGGATATATCGACGGACCGTTGCGCATGCGACGGACCGTCGTATGCATCCGTCGTCCAGGTACGTTTTTCTGCTATTTTGAAATTAGGACACACACGACGGAACCAACGACGGGTCGTCACAACTGCGACGGACCGTCGTCGGGGAACCGTGGCGTGATTAAGGAATTATACCCGACCCGACCCGGCTGGACCCTTTTTCAAAATCTGACCGTTTAAACCCCCCAACCCCTCATTTTCACCCCATTCGTTCATTATTCCTCTCATCTCCCCTCTCTTTTAAACTTCCACATTTCCCCCCACTGATCATTGCCCCCACAATTTTCCAAAGCCTTAAAATTATAATCTACTAGTCGGAGCTGCTGCTATAGGTGTCTACCTTGCCAACTGAGTCATTGTCCATCGACTTTTTCCCCATTTCTAAGGTACTATCTACTATGGCACCCAAGCAAGACCGAACCTACGCACGCGGGCGATTAAAGTCTGTTGCCCCGTCTGCACGCTTGATCATCGGCTCTGATGATGAGCGGGACCCTGAGTATGTGCCCCCAGGCACTTCCACACCTTCCCGTGTTGCACGTGCTCCCAGAGCCACACCCAAGACGGTGGCGTCCGGCATAGTCACTGCCTCCCAGTCTGATGAGGAGCGCACACTGACCGGCACACCCTCTGGGTCAGCCACAAATGAGGAAGGTGCGTCTGGCTCCTTAGGAGTATCATGATCCGAGGAAGCTTCTGGCTATGCAGAGGTTCCCGTACCCGTCACTGCTGCAGCGTCGGCCTCGTCTGATAAGGCTGACAGTGCAGACTCTACATCCGGCGCACCAGCTCAGGTCCCCACCCCAGCCTCTGACCAGCCAAACCGGTGGTGTGTCGACGGCCTGTTTCAAGTTTACTACGACGCCAAGTTCCTGACTGATAAAGGAGTAATGACTCGAACACTCACCTTGGAGCGGCGGGTACTTACAGGGAGTCTCCCAACGATGCCGGAGATCCATAACCTCTTCACCAAGAATAGCTTAGTGCGGACAGAACGTCCGTTGGGACGATACCGCGAGGAAATGGTCCGAGAGATCTACGCATCCTACGTAGCGACTCTCCGATCACAGATCGATATGCGGGCTGCTCCCGCTAAACAGGCCCCACTGGAGAAGGTTCCATTCCGGGGCGTGCAGGTTGACATTTCCCTGCCAGCCGTCCGCCGGTTTCTATACGGCGAGAGTGTAGATGATACTCGGACCCCCATCACTGCCGAGTTTGACTACCGCTGGCAGATAGTAAAGGATGGACAGTTCTTGCGCGAGCCAGCACTGAGAGAGACCACCAAGAGGTGGATGGCCCTGCACCTGTCAGTAGATGGAGAGGGCGCCGATTGGGTCACTGAGCCGAAGGGAGCTATCAAGAAGGCCAACCTCACGTTCATAGCAAAGTTCTTGTGGCTGCTCGTCCGTCACTGCCTTTCCCCCACAACTGCTGATAACATCGTTACCTGGGATCCAGTAGTGCTGATGGCGGCGATGATAGTCGGATTCGAGGTGGACTTCGCATGGGTTCTCCAGGCAGTCATGCACGAGCGGGCATTCAAGGTCACTACTACCTACCCTTTCCCGTGTATGATCATTGCCCTTTGCAGGTCCGCAGGTGTGCCCATATGGCACAAAGATCAGTTGAAGACCCCGCAGGGCACCGTTGACGTCGGCCTCATCAGAGACGAGGCCAATGAGTTGGCCCCACGTAGAGGGCCCCGTCCAGAGCTGCCACCACTTGATGATCTTGCTGATACGGTAGCCCTGGCCCGCACAGCTACAAAGGCATCCACTGACGCTACCCCGGTCGAGTCTATCCCGGGTAGCACAGCCCTGAGCTCCTCTCGCACAGCCCCTCTACCGACACTGGTCCCGCTTGCAAGGGTCCACAAACTAGAGGCACAAATGGCCACTCTTCTGCATCATATCCAGCCGTGGATGCAGAAGTCGATTACTGAGTCCGAAGAGCGCCTAGAGAGGAAAATGGTGCAGTTTACTGAGCGGAAGATTGCTGAGGTGAACCAGCGCCTGGACGCCTTTGAGTTGAGAGTGCTAGCCCGACCAGCCCCCCCGGTTGATATGGCGACACTTCAGGCCGCATTCGACAGTCTTCGTACAGACATCGACACGATCTTAGAGGCTAGGGTGCGGGAGTCTGAGGCCCCTCCTGTCGAGCCTGCTGAGGACACGGTGTTGGCGGCCCTTTTTGCTACTTTAGAAATTCCACCACCTCCCCCTCGAGAGATTGCCAAGAGGCGTAGGGGTCGAGCAGAGGATGAGGCGCGAGCAAGGAAGAAGGAGCGCCGAGAGATGGAGGCTGCGAGGAGAGATTCACTTGCTGAGGAGGAGGCGCACCAGATCAGAGCATCACAGTTAGCGGCTGGGGCGTCTAGCTCCCGCACTGTAGAGACAGCAGGAGGCACTACTGATGGTGCGGTGGTTGCTGAGGACACCACTGAGAGTGTCCAGATTGCAGAGGACGTGGGTTCTGGGGAACCGGACCCACCATCTTGCTGATCGACTGCGCTTTGTGCCACAGGTTTGCTTCACCTACCACTCTAGTATTTTCATTTTTATGCATTGGGGACAATTGCATGCTTTTTTGTTGGGGGTGGGGTAAATTGATAGTGAGTGTTAGGGTGAAGTCTGAGTAGCCCCATTCACTATCCTCTTTTTGGGGTTTTCTTGCCTGTGTTCTTGTTCCCCAAAAGACTGATTACTTTTTCTGTTGAACCGGCATGTTTATATCTTTTGTACATAGTTTAAATCCGGAGCATGATGGCTAATATGATATCCTGATAAACTGGAAAATAATGCATGCCTAGGCATAGTAACTGATAATTGTGTCGCTCTAAGCATGAAATTGAATTACACCATTGCATTACCCTAAGTCTTAAATTCGAACTAGGTGTCTAATAATCTGGTATAGTGATGACATGTCAAGTGAGTGTGAGGAAATTTGAATAGTCCACTATTGGTACTGAGCTAGAACTTGCCTTGTTAGTCCTGCTAAAAGTAAGCTGTAACAGACAATTAGGAAAGGATCATAGTCCCTTATTCAAGATAGCCCATTTGTAGCCTAAATAAAAGAAACCAAATGAAAGTTATCCTTCTTTGATCCAAATAATCTGAGCTTAATTAGACCTTTCTTTTTCACCCCAACTGATTTTTTCTGGGAACAACGTGTTGGCCCTGGTCCCTCCTTGGACATGTGCACCTCAGCTTATGGCAAAAGCATAAGTTGAGGGTGGCTAATGCAGTAAACAACCTTCGTTATGGCCCTGACCCAACTGTGGGTATTGTGTACCTTAACTCATGGCAACGCCATGAGTTGAGGGTGGCTATTATGAAGAACGCTCTGGAAAGTGGGGTTGAAAGAACAAAAGAGAGAGAAAGAACAAAAGTAAAGTGACTCAAAATTAGTTGAAAGAAAAGTAAAGAAAAAGAAAAATATACAAGAATTTCAAACAAGAAAAGAAGAGAGTCACTCACACAAATGAAGAAAGAAGAGAAAATAGCAAGGTGAAAGAATATGAGAAACTTGGCGAGATAAAATGACAGAAAAGGGAAGGTTTAGCTGATATGTCAAGGAGGGCAAAAATTAACTAAACTATACCTAAATATACCCTACCTGACCCTGAGCCTATGTTACAAGCTAAAAAAGTCCTATCGTGATCATAAGGGTTGTATAGCGAACTTAGGCAGTGAAAATTAGGGCAAGCTTATGGCAATAGGTATGAATGAGTGTGACTTTGTTCTGAGAGCGAGTGTTGAAAAGTAATCCTTATACTCAAACTGAAATCATTGTGTGAAAAATGAGGATTTTGTTCTAAAGTGAGGACATTAGTTGCAATACCAGAATTGTTAGCACCTCGGTGAGAAATTGAAGAGGATAGGTGTTAATGCATGGTGAGTCTGTGTAATGTTCCGATCCCACAAAAATTCAAGCCTAATAGTGATAGCATGCATAGATTTGATGCGATTAATAGGGATTGATAGCCGAATGATTGCAAAGGATAAAACATGGATACTATTGTACAAGGATTGTGTAGTGAGTCATAGTGCGTCGCTTGAGGACAGACAACGAATTTAAGTTGAGGGTGTTGATATACCGTGGTTTCACGGTATAATTAATACTTTTTCCTTAAGCTTAGTGTGTCCGAAATCCTTTTTGTGCTAATTTTGATATAAGTTTCTCTTTGTTTTGCAGGAAATCTGTGCAAAGCTGAATGCGGATTTTTGAGATAAAAAGCAGAAGAGACCACCTACGGAGCTTATGACGGTCCGTCGTGCCTGTGACGGTCCGTAGTTGGCAGCGTAGTGCAGCTGCTGAAGGAAGATGGGGAAGTCTGACCAAGTGTGGGATTACGAAGCTTGTGACGGTCCGTCATGGCTATGACGGTCCGTGCTGCAGGTTCGTCGTGAAGTGCACAGAAGTGATCCCAGTACCCAGATTTCGAGAGTTGAAGTATTTTGGAACGAAGACCCTCGACGGACCGTTGTGCCTATGACGGTCCGTCATACTTGCCATCGAGGGGAATGAAGAAAGCAGTAGAAGAAATTGCACAAGTACGGGACGGCGGAGTCCACGATGGTCCGTCGCGTGGTCCGTCGACCCAGCCGCGTTTTGGCAGATTTCCAGCAATTAGAATTCTTGTTTAATTAGCTTTTTGCTTTTTATAAATAGTTCGAAAAACCTCGTTTTTGAGTTTAGACACCCGATAGTTAGACAGCTGATAGTTAGACTCTTAGATTGTTAAAACTCCGTATTGGTAAACATTGTATTGTGAGATTCTTGATAATCATTAGACTTTTCGTGAGATTAGTGATTACTTTGAGAATTCTTGTAAGTGATTTTTGGTGATTAATCAAGCAACCTTTTGGATTTTATTCTTTCTCATTGAAGTAAGTACATGAATTCTTATTTAATATATTTGAATATTGTGTTTATGGCTATGAGTAACTAAACTCCATAACTAGGGTTGTGGGAACCATAGGCAAATAATGAGATAAACCCTAGCTAAAATAACAATTCTAGAATAGTGTCTTGCAGGTATTAATATTTCTTTTGCTTAGAAGTCTTTTTAACGGATGATCAACGTTAGAACTCGCCTTAATGCTACATGCCGGACCAAGGAGGTAGATAATAGGAAAAGAATTATTAACATAGATTTAGTGTATACTATCTAATAGGCTAGTATTGATTGGTACGAGGTAATAACTTAGTCAAATATCGAATACGATTCTTAATATGAGGTAAAGATAAGGGTTAGGAAAGCAACACACGTAGCCGGACCAAGGTGCAGAGTGAGATTTTCTAGATGCCAGACCAAGGATTTAGAAATACATAACATATCACTTTGCATGCAAGATACTAGGAAAGAATTGTTATAGTTAGAATTATCAAGTTATGAACCTGTGGGGAACACGTAAACCCTAGTTACTTTGATTAATTGATTAAAATCCAACTTTCAAAAATGTTAGGTGTCTCTTTCAATTTCGTTAGTTATTTTTACTCATTAGGAAATACAAACCCCCCTTTTTTATGTTTTTACTTTCTAAGGAAGTCATCAACCGAACAATAGTAATAACAGGTTGAAGTTAAGTCTAGACTATTTTCCTCGTGGGAACGATCCCAACCTCACTAGTTGGGTTATTTACTTGACACGACCGCTTTACTTCTTATTTGAGAAGTAAGTTTGAGCGTATCACCTAAGGTGATTCATTGTACCAAGAATCACTAGAGGGTTACTTGGGAGTTAAATGAATAATAGGAAAGAATGCTCATCGTAACATAAAAGAGTTCACTTTAAAGTGACATCAAAAATGACTTATATTCTATATGTGTTTTCCTATGATGTTTGGCCTTGGAATATGTCTATATGAAGTATGTTAGTGGTATAAACTCAATTGTCTAAAGGTTTTATAAAGATTTAATGAAAATACATGAAGTATGATTTCAAGAAAATTTCCCTTTAAAATAAACGTTTTTGTATGGTTGCCATACTTAATGCATTCTTCTACTAATACCATTTTTCTCTACTTTTTAATCAAAGTGTAGGCTATGGATTTTTAAAGAATGTCTATCCGATTATGTAGCTTAATATATGATTCCCAAGTTCAAGGAAAGGAGTCCTTAAGTTCCAAGGATTCCATACTCGTATCTTACTGTAAAATGTTTAGATGTTGTATAATTATGTATTATGTTTAAGGGTCGTGTCCCTAATGCACTCTAATGTTGCTAAGCCTAACATGGCAAAGAGACTTAGAGTCTAAATATGTACTATGACTTATATTATATATATATATATATATATATATATGTGTGTGTGTGTGTGTGTGTGTGTGTGAAGTGACATATCTAGCATATGATGTGATATGAATATTTTTATATTTTCCGCAAAATTTACTATGACAATACGATGAATGATAACCATGTTACTTCTAGGGGGTGCTCCCCTAATGTGACAAACATTGTATCAGAGCATGAAGTTTTAAAAGTGGCTAGGGTCCAAGAGGTATCATATTTCCATGTCTAGTAGAGACTTATATCATTGGTGGTTAGTCGCGACACATCAAATGGTACGAGAGGCTATAGGACGAAAGAGTTTCCGTTCTTCATCATTATCATATCGTGCCATAGAACTTAACTCTATAAGATCTCTCTCTTATGTATTCTTGTACGGTGGTCTTCTAGATGTGATTGTTCTCTATGTTTAAGGGAGAAAAGGTGACTTTAAATGCTTATCTTAGTTTTATGGTTTAATGAGTATGTGTGAAGGTGAATTTTGGTATATTTTGATGATGTGTTGTCAATTATGGCTATATAATTATTTTTTTTTTAAATAGCATGTTATATAGCGAGATGTATGTCATGATATAGATAAAGCATGTTAGAAGTTATTATGGTTGACATGAGTTTCCTTTGGAATAATGTATTCCTATATTTTTTTTTCATGATGGTAGCTTTATGATATGATTTGAACTTTAAATGCTTAGTGACTACCTATGGATGCATGCTACCCTAAGAATATGTGATTACAAATGTTCCATGTTTCCCCTTTGTGTATATGTGGTCCTTGATAAGTTTCCTAGTATGGATTGATGTCCTTTGTATAGAGTTGATCCTAGGTGTGATGATAGTATGCTTGTCTTGGTAAAGTTTTCTATCTCATATTTTCATGTTTTTCCCTATCAATTGCCTAAATGTTGCATTTTTGGAAATTGGAAGCATGTTCATTGTAATGATAGGCAGCTTACTTTAAGATTTTTAGGAAATCAACTACATTATTCTTTGACTGGAAGTTGTTGAACTGTGTATAGAATTGATGCATATAAGCATGATAACGAATGTAAAAATGATCTTTTCTATTTGGGATGAAGAATGAGAGCCATATGGCATGATGAGTCATAGATTTGTGTCTAACTTCTTATTGTGTTGTGAGTCCCTTTATATTGTGGAATTGATGTTTTCCCTAGAACTGAGGGTATTATTATTGTCTTTGTATTGACCTAGAAGTTGTCGTACCTTAATGTTGAAAGAAAAGAAAGAGTCCTTATGGCTAAGTATATTTGTTGTTTCCCCTAATAATATATGACCTCAGTGTCCTTTGTATAGTATGAAAACCTTATATGCTTAAATGGTATTACCTAACTTGATAATTGGAGGATAATTTGCCTAAAATTATAAGGTTTAGAATAACTTGGTGTTCGTATGATAACTTACTATAAATTACTTTTGAAGTGTTAATCACTTTTAAGTGATGAAAATGAAGGTCGTTAAGTTAAGATCCTCTAAAGTTTGTGTTAAGTTGTTCTTAATTAGGTTTACTCTAAGTGGGTGATAGTGATGGTGTAGTATGGTTGTAGATATTATTCTACTTTGTCCTTCTATTATTGCTTAAATGTGAAACTAATGAATTCTTAGTAAACTTGTTCATGAATATAGTCTTTCATAATGTAGGAATTGCATGACCTTTATATGTTTGGTATGTATTGATTGACATTACTTTAAGCATATTTAAGATTTCAAAGTGTGTGAAAGAATTTATTTTTTTTATAAAATCCATGTTTTCTCATGTTGATTTGCATATTTATATGCTAGTTGTGCATTTGACATCATGAGATAAGATAAGAAAAATGGTTGTAATCACTTGTGAGATGAAATGTTCAACATTATTTATGTGTGTGCCTATGATTTGTATTGTTTTACCCAAATGATGTTTACAGTTAAGGTGAGTACTATGTTAGAAATTGAGTGTTGGTGAAATTACTTCCTATATGTTTTAATGTGCTTGGTAAGACTTACCATTTACACTTACTAAGAAGAAGACACGAGCATGCCTTGGTTTAAAAGATGAGAATTTCTCATGTTAAGATGAAATTGACCTTATACTTTACTTTGTTGTGAACTCATGATACATGTAAGTGTGTTGAGGAGAAGGACATTCCTCCATTGACACCACTAAACATGATTTGGTTGAGTATGACCTTCATGGTACTAGGTCTAACTAATAAATATTTTTGTGGATTGAATTAACTCAAGTCCATGTACATTGAAGTATGACTTTCTAACTGCTTCTTGAGTGTTGTTAAAATATTCCCTAGTATGACTTAAAGAATAGTTGAAAATGATCTCTTAAGAAATTGAAGTGTAATGACCATGTTATAACTAGGAGAAGG
This sequence comes from Solanum pennellii, assembly GCF_001406875.1. Classification (NCBI taxonomy): domain Eukaryota; kingdom Viridiplantae; phylum Streptophyta; class Magnoliopsida; order Solanales; family Solanaceae; genus Solanum; species Solanum pennellii. The sequence continues at coordinate 41,984,760 of NC_028640.1, read as the reverse complement.
ATGTTCCTCCTACGAACCTGATAAAAGCCTTTGTGTTTGATGCATTTAAAGTTAGTGAATCGATGTTTTCGCTTGCTTGTGTGCATTGAGTGGTAAAATGATTTGAAGATGTGTTCCTTATAAATTTGGTTCATTAAATTCTATGTGATAATTTTATAAATGTGATGAACTGCTCTATGATGTGTAGAACTCCTTGTTTTGATTAACGTGTTCTAAGTATCATTCGAGAACAAATATTCCCAAGTGGGGGATATTGTAAGACCCCAAAGTGAGTTAGGGTCTCTACATTCTTACATGTTTGCAATAAGGTCTAAGGTCCTAAAATGGCTTTTACTATGGCTTAGAGGCAGTGTAAAGATTGAGGTTATTTGGAAGTCAAATGTGAAGGGACGACTAAGACGTTCGACGACTAGTAACCTATATTCCTCATGTGTCTATACGTGTTTATATATTGTATTTAATGAGCTTATGAAGTCATAAAATAAATTATAATGATGTTTATAGACAGTATATGGAGTTTCGTGAAGTTTTGAGGTCAAACGTCCAAGAAAATCAAAGATGTTCAAAAGTTAGCCCTTGGTACGCTCAAGTGTGTCTTGATGGGGCCAAGCATGTTTGGACCTGTTATGTGTACTTGTTTTGGGTGAAAATCATGTGGGAGGTCTAAAAATTGTTATGTTTTGTATTTATATTGGAATTATCTAGGTATGACTTCTTAAGGGCCCCGCAAAATGGCCCACAAAATGGACACAAGGCTTTCGAGACACTGCCTTGGAAGTGTAAATTGATGAGACCAATGCACGCTCCATGGGTTGACTTACGCCCGTCGATGGCGAGGATTGGATTGTCATTTATAGTGGGGAAGTCTTGTCACTTGACAGCCTAAGATCTAATCGATGGAGAGCAACGGAGAGCATAGAACGGCCCATCGACGGACCAACACCAGTCGATTAGGTTTGTCGATGGTTGCCTATAAATGCTGCCTAGTGCACTGTTATATTAAGGGGTGAATAAGAAATTCACCCCACGCCCTAAACTGAGTCTAATTGATTAATGTACCTATTTTTGGGTGTATTTAAGGGATCAAATACGTAAACAACCCATTCTCATTCCAAATCTCATTCTCTCAAATTGAACCTTCCATCCAAAACCAATTCTCTCTAGAAACCTCAATTATTTTAATGTCCAAGGACATCATGTACATTGGATTCTCATGGATTCTTTACATTGTTTTATTTTTTTCCATGTATATTAACGTATGGTTATCCTTCATCTCTAGGTAACCTTTCATTTGGAGAGTTAGTCTCAGTATTTTTAATGAAATTTTCATGATCAATGTTTTTCTTCTTCAATCTATCCATGGGTACTTTATACAAACGTTTTTAATGGTTAAATCATAATTAATTAATATAAATGTATTGGTTTTAACGTGATTTTATCCAATTGAATGATGAACCAATGTTCCTTCCCAAAATCGATTTAGCCATTGCATGGGCATTGTGATCATGGCTTGTTAATGGCTGAATTATGATTATCTTACATTAAAGTGTATATATATATATATATACTGTTCTTTACGTGACATGATGATAAATTGATGATGAAGGATCCATCTGGATCAATGTATGAAGATTTTGAAAATGCTTAGCTTAGATTTAAATGATTCAATGTAACCTTGCGTCTATTAAGCATGAATTTAGAAATCTATTGTGTAGGGGTGGGTGTGTCTATTCTCTTATTTGGACATTATTTATGAATTTTATATTAGTGATTCATGTTGATCAAGGTCGATTTGTCTAGATTCATATATTTTTCATTGATTACTAAAGTAGTATGTTCACTGTGATATTGAGGTTATGGCAAACTATAGTAGGATTTATTGAAAATTATGTTGTCCATAACTAATGCCTTATATTAATAATATTAATTAATTTTGGGTATGAATTTTTCATGATCAAAGTAAAGGAGTCTTTGCATGAATAGATCTAGGTTCTTCTAGAGTAAAATTTGAATGTTGTAATGAACATTATGGGATCTTAATTTTAGGGTAGATAAAGCATGAGTTAGACTTGATTATTATGTCTTTAGCTACTTCCTTAGGTTGGTTTTATTGTTTTAGGATGCAGTCTTATCATGGTAGTCACAGTAAAGAATATTAGCAAGTAATTCATAAATCTCTACTTTCTAGTATAAGTGTGATGCCTTATAGTTTATGAAGCCTTGTATGACATTGTGTGGCATGGTCCACTTATGGTGGCGGGGTTTAATTTATTGTAATTATATATATGTTTACCATAACCTTTAATGAAAATTGATGAATATATGAATAAGTGGTTATGATGATCACCTTATGTGTAACTTGTGCCTAGTCTTGTACTTTAGTTGTGAATCTAGGCTATGTTACTATGGTTATGATCTTGTAAATGTATAGATTAAGATCATGCGTAGGTTCTGCCATTAATGATTTATTAAGGATGGATGCTTTACCAATGTACCCCTATGTGAATGTATTAATAGCTAAGGTTTTAAGTGTTAAATGTTATGTGAAGATTTATTGCCTCCTATGCTAAATGGTGTTGTGCGGTCTATGCTTTGGTATGCATTATGGTCTTAAAAGTGTGGCTTCCTCAAAATGTTAAGGATAGCCATTTTGTGATCATGTTGAGAAATGTACACACACCCACACATTATGCATGCTTACAAGTAGTGTAGTTCATAGTGTCTAAATCAAAGGTAGTTCTCATATTAACTAGTGTCTACTACTATGAATGTTAAGATGATGTTTATGAAAGTATGATATGTTTTTGCTTAGCTAGGATGACTTGATAGGTGTACTAGTATGGGACCTATGTGTATGAATATGAATGTATGAACATCTGTGACCTTAATATGTTATGTTAAAGGAGTAGTCGCATGTATGTATACACACAAAAACATGAAAGATGATCTAGTCAATAAAGGAGCCTTGAAAGGTGTGCTCAAGTGTATCCTAAACTAGATAGTACTAATACATATGCTATGTACATGTGAAAAGTTTTCTGACATGATTTAGGTTGATGAAAGTTGATCTATGAATTATGAGATAAGCATATAAGGAGTCAATCTCCTAAGCCAAATGTCATAAAGTAATGTTAATTAAGGTTTTAAATAGTAGGTAACTTTTCTTAGCACCGAGTGAACTTGACAATGGGAGGTGATGACTTACCATAGAGGAAGGTTCACCATATTATCCTAGAAAGGGTGTTCACTCTCTATAGAGGGATAATCATCCAATGGAATTCCATGAGAGGAGGCCCCAACTTCAAAGTTATATGTCGAGGGAGGATACCTATATCTTAGTTCCATAAAGTATGCTTTCAAAATGGTATCTAGCAATGTGATATCAACCAAAATGCTAGCATGTGTTAATGTTCTACCTTGTCTAGGTAAGAACACCTTCCATTGGTGTAAGGCTCTAAAACACATAATTCTACGTTTATTACCCATGTTCTTAGTATCGGTTAAGGCTGTAGTTTCCTAAAGTAAAATGGAAAGTGGAAGTAAATAAAAAGGAACCTAACTAGGAGGACTTAAGGGAGGTTACTTAGGACAGGTGGAAGTGATGAACCCATCTATACATTGCACAAGTACCTCCTTAGGAAGTCCTACGAAGGTGACCTAATGCATATGTCTTTATGCATGGTATGATAGTAATTGTCTATTTGTCATGAAGATGTGCACGGTATGAGACTATGTTATGTGTTCTTATTCTTATATGCCCTATGTGAGTCTTAATGACTATATGATGAATGGTTTAATATGTATTTGGGAGGTTATGGGCCTTCACATGTACATTGAACTTGTAGACCAAAATTGGAGTCATGAATAAGGTGTAATAATGATGTATGTGAAGTGAAGTCATTATATGTGTAAGTTGATGTAGCTTACTTTGATGTTCTAAAGGTTTTTACTTAAACGTGTCTATGATGTGCTATACTTATAAAATGATATGTGATCACTTGTGTAGGTTGAATGTATGCTTTCCGTTGTAGGTATTGCGTTGCACCAAGTATCACTAGAGGGTTACTTGGGAGGTTAATGAATAGTAGGAAAGGATGCTCACTGTAACATAAAGAGCACTGTAAACTGACCTAAAAAATTACTTAAATTCTATATATGTTTTTCGATGATGTTTGGTCTTTGAATATGTCTATATCAAGTATGTGAATGATATAAATTCAATTATCTAAAGGTTTTAAAAAGATTTGCTCAAAAAGGCATGAAGTATGATTTTAAGAAAATGTCCCTTTTAAATTCAAGTTTTTGCATGGTTGCCATACTTAGTTCATTCTTGTATTAATCCCATTCTTCTCTTCTTCTTACACATAGTTATGTTTATGGATCCTTAAAGGATGTATATACCATTGAGGAGCTTGATAGATGATTCCCATGCTTAAGGAAAGGGGTCCTAAAATACCAAGAATTCCCTACTTATGTCTTACTGTAAAAGGTTTAGATATTGCATAGGTATGCATCATGTTTTAAGGGTCGTGTCCCTAATGTACTCTAATGTTGTTGAGTCTAGGATGTTAAAGAGACTCAGATTCTAAAGATGTAATACAACTTATATTATATATATATATATAAGACCTCCGAGAGGTCAAGTACACCATGTTACTTCTAAGGGGTGCCCCCAATGTTAGACGACATAATTAATTATTGTTCATTATACAAGACCTAAAAAGTAGTGCGGAATTTAAAACTTTTCACGACAATTAATAATAGAAAGTATTTCATAAATAAAATTAGAGAATCTCATCGTCACAAACAAATCATAAAAACATGACATAACTAACTTAAGGACACGACCCTTTACATTTGAAAGAAAATACATATTAAGTCTTAACATAAGGAAACTACGAAGATAGGAATTATGCCATCGGAAATATCAAGACACACTTTCTCTTGACAGGAACTGTCCCAAGCTTTACCTTCTAGACGTCAACCTTGCTTCGGAAACCTATACTTATAGAGTATAGAAATGTATAGGGTTAGTACCAAACAGTGTACTGAGTATGGCATATGCAAACACATGCAGAAAGGGACATTTTAGTAAAAATAAACACATTTCAATGCCAATTAAGTAAAACATTCATGAATGTAGAAGTAAAAGAACATATAAATCATCATTTAACACTCAGTGAAGAATTTTCATTATTTAACAAGAAAGGACCAGTTTACAGTAAGACTTCAAATATTACAGAGACATCATTTTGGACATTACACTGAACTAATCCTACTCTAAGTAGTGAACTTCCTAGGCCAAGCAAAGAGGAAGTGAACTCATTTCTGTAGGAGTTTCCCTATCTAATGATTATCCTAGGACTCGCCAAGGTAAGACATGAAAGAAGGTATGCATTATCCTCCTTTAATACACATCAAAGTGATCCTCAAGAATACCCCTTTTCCGCTTACTCACCTCGAGAGAACAATCCCTCACTCAATGACAATACATTAAAAGAACATCCAAAAAACCCACCAATACTCCCCTTTCGGAATTTCTACTTATTGGAATGAGTAAATGGTGTCCCATAGCACCACCTACCCTTATTAGGACACTCTTTAAGAATGCTTGACACCAAGAATCCCCTTTTGGAAGGTCTACTTAGCGCAATGGATAGATAGAAACCCATTCCACTACCTACATTAGGACATTCTTTTAGTAGACATAGTTCATTCATTTCACATAACCCTCACCATGAATGCCCTTTCGTAATGCCTAACAAGCGCAATGGATAAATATAGTTCCATTCAGCTACCTACGCTATGTAGTATACACTTTTAGGAGACATAGAATTTTTATTACTTTTGTGGGAGATTGCTTAACCGACATACACCATGAGTGGTAGACATGGAATCCCAAGATTAACCCCTATCGAATGAGTGATCCTCACTTTCCTAGAGTAAGGTGATTTTATTAGCTTTTAAATGGCTTGAACAACAGCTACACGTATGCAGGAATATATTTAAGGGATAAAGAGATTTCTACTAAGTAACTCATTCTCTACTAACGAGGAGTACTCACCTTAAGAGTTTCATTGGAATAGAACATCTCAACGCACGAAGTTTAACCACCGCTTCTTCATATCCTTAGAAATCTCTTAGGATGTATTGATGTTGTTATTATAAACTTCATCTAAACTCACAAAGAGTGTTAACCTCAAAACTCCCCATTTTGACTTAACTAAGATTAATTTATTCACATAGTGTGATTGTGTGTGTACATGTGAGCACACTTTGCACATAAGCATCATTGGATTTACATTTAATTCTATACATGATTAGAACTCATTTCATCACATTTTACATGCTTCACATATATAAAATTTTTTATTTAGGCATAATCTAAGAAAAACATGAAATTTAAGCTTCATAAATTACAATACAAGGACCATCCTCAGTATCACTTCATTTCACATATTAAGCCTTCAAAGACACACTTATAATCTATACTAAGTATAATCAAATTCATCAAGGAAACACCGCCACCAAGAAGGTAGACCATACCACTCAAGAAAAATTCATCAAGACAGTTAACAATTACACCAACTTACCCTTCTTCCAAAGCCTTCACACCTATTTACCATTTCACTAAAAATGCCATCATAAAATAGCTTTTAGGTCAGTACCTAAACAAAAATATCAATATAAGAAAAACAATGTTCAAAGACTACAAAGCCATGCTCATTTCACCAATTTCTTAAGCCAAAACTTGATAAAAAGCTTGAACATGTTTTCATTTATATTTAAGCATTAAAATCATCAACTCACTTTAGAAACAACATATTTGAATCATTATAAACGTTTTTATGCAAGACCCATAGTTAGATTTTTTTTTAGTTGAATAACCCTTGGAGGGGTAGGGGTGGAGCGACACCCCCGGGCCTTATCATTAATAACAAAAACAAAATACAAGGTGGGGGGCATAAACCTAACCTCTAGACTTAAGGTGTTTCAGAGTCAACTTTCCAAAAGGAAGGTCAACTATTCCACTTACAGTTAAACATGAAATCAAAATACTAAGTACCTAATGAGAGGACTCCTCTCAATACAAAGCATCTAGAAAGTATAAACTAGGGAGAATCTCCCTTTACAAGAAAGCCTATAGCTAAACTAACCTATTCAAAGTAGCTATAACTTTAATTATAGCTAAGTTGAAAAGGTATAAAGAAGTTCAAGGAGGTTCCTTAATCCTTTTGGTCTTCTTCCTTCTGATGTTAGGCATTGGCAATAAATCAAGATGATAATATGACTTTGCTTCGTTAGGCATTTGTTGTCTATTGAAGTATATTTGAGGAGTGTTGGTATGTGGATTAATTTGGAAAGTACATCAGCCACACAATTGGCTTCTCTAAACACATGCAAGCATTTGAAGTTTTAAGTTTGAGAGATGAGATTCTGTATCCTTCCCAGCTGTGCGATGATGTTCCATTGAGGTGTAGCATTCTTCAAAATCTAATGCACCACTAGTTGAGAATCAAGCTCCAAAATGATGTTCCTATATCCAAGTTCAAGTGCCCAACTTAATCCAAATATGGCTGTCTCTATTTCAGCCTTGTTGTTGTTTCTTCTCCCATATGTGTTGTGAAATCCATCACCAACCTGCCATGATTGTCTCTCAAATTACCACCAGCCCCCAGCCCTCCTGGATTGGAGAGTGCACTACCATCAGTGTTCACCTTAATCCACTAGTCTGTCGATTTCGTCCAAATCACCTTATTCACCTTGATGTCATGCACACACCTCTCACTCATCCGGAGTAATTTTGTCCATTTTGCTGGCCACTTAACTTGAGGGAAGGCAGCGTTAAGCATCTTGTAGTTGTCCTTGTATATTGCATATTTGACTCGGTTGAGGTTGGTTTTCTTTCCTCCATACTTGGCTGCACATCTATTGTTCCAAAGGTTCCAACAAATGAATGTAGGTGTGGCTTGTAGTAGTGTCTTGTGCGCTGCATTTCTTGGCCTGGCAGCCCACCATTGCTGGATCAAGGCCTGCAGGGAAGAACAGTCTGGCAGCATCCCTGCAGTAGCAGCAAAACTGCTCCAAACTGATACTGCAAATTTTCCTGTGCTGAAAAATGCTCTATTGAATCCATACCTGACCTGTCAAAACAACAACACAAGTTGACGGCTCAATGCCAAAATTAGTAAGCTTATCATTAGTAGTGAGTTTACCCCTAAGGGATCTCCATAACAAAAAGGATAATTTTAAATGGAATGTTCTTATGCAATAAAAGAGAATTGAAGTTATTCTTAGCCCTTTTTTCTCTAATATCTTCCCAACCTGATGAACAATTGAAGCCTCCATGGGTGTTGAGTTTCCACACTGCATTATCTGGTAGATGCTGGAGAGGGGAGATATATGTAGCTAGTATGTTGGAGAGTTGACAGGCTGGTGCCTTCTCAAACAGTCTGCTCCAACTCCATCCCCCTTCTTCCCAAAAATCTGCAAGTTTTGAATTATTTATTATGTTGCTGTTGGAGGTAAAGTGTGCTAACGGTCCACTGCCTAGCAAATTATCCCACCAAAATGAGAAGTTTCCAGCTAGCAGCTTCCTTTGTATGTGTTTCTCAACTTGTGGACTGTTCATCAACATGTTTTTCAAAGTTAATGAATCCCCAAAATTCCATTATTTGCAGACTGGATTGGACCTTTGGCAGTACTTTGCTTTCAAGAAATAACTCCACAGTGTCTGCTTTGTTCTGAAAATCCGCCATTGTTTGAGTTGGAATGCCTTGCAAACATCTTTAAAGTTCCTCATGCCTACTCCTCCCTCATCATAAGGGAAGCTTAGGTTCTTCCAAGAATCCCAATGGTATTTCTTCCTATCATTATTCCACCACCAGAAAAAAATAAGCCACAAGCATTTAAATTTGCTCAAGAATAGTATTTGGGGGAGTTACTTCATAATGTAGATGGATAGGGAGAGCTTGTAGCACATGTTTTTTAAGAATTGCCTTGCCCCCGTACCTAATTTGTTTAGTTTTCCACCCTATAATCCTTCCAAAAACTATATTAACAAGGTCGAAAAAATAATTATTCCTAGGCCTACCAACAAATAAAGGGCAACCTAGGTAGGTAATTGGACCCTGTTTTTTGTTTAAAACCTGTAAGTCTCTTTATTCCATCTCTAGTGCTAGTGAAAGCATTAGAGTGTAGCATAAAGTGACTTTTATAACCATTGATGAGATATCCAGTAGTATTCTCATACTCCTTTAAGGTATTTATAATAATCTTCAATGTTTTGAATCTCCCAGTGCTGAACAAAATAATATCATCAGCAAAGCTCAAATGGTTTACCTGTGGCCCCCTCATACATGATAAACCATGGTAGTCTTGATGATTATGAAGCTTGTTAAGAGATCTTGATAACACCTCCGCACCTAAAATAAATAGGGTTGGAGAAAGGGGGTCACCTTGCTTGAGGCCTCTACTGGAATGAAAAAAACAATATCTCCTACCATTGGTTATGATTGAGTACCAGTTGTTAGCCATTATTATGCACACCATATCAATAAACAGCTCACCAAATCCCATTTTCCTTAAAACCGGAATGATATAAGACAATGACACCCTGTCATAGGCTTTAGAAATGTCCAGTTTAATGATGACATTGCTACACATATTGGGTTTTTTTATTAGATGAATGATTTCCTGAGCAAGCATAATTTTCTCTGACATACATCTGCCTTTAACAAACCCGGATTGGTTAGGAGAGATTAGAGCAGGGAGGATAGGACTAAGTCTATTACTCACTAGCTTAGATAGGATTTTGCTAGTGAAGTTGCTCAGACTTATAGTCCTAAACTCAGTCAGTTTTTTTGGATTATTGACTTTAGGGAGCAACACAATACAAGAATGGGAGAAGTAATTGGGAATGATATGTCCACTCAAAAAAGCTTTTACAACCCCCATTAGATAATTCTTGATGATGTGCCAACAAATTTTGATAGAAATACCCATTCATACCATCTGGCCCAGCTGCCGAATAAGGACGTAGTTAGAGTTAGAGATAAAAGAAACTAGGGTTGAAGAACACTTTTTAAAACCTATTAGAAAGGGGATCCTAGAATAAAACAGTGTTCAAGGATGGATACCATACCTAAAATATAAGAAAAACCAATGATTTTGATGAAGAAACACGCCCAAACCATCCCTCCTAATTCTCCTTCGATTTTAGTTCCAATGGTGACTTGAGAGAGACTTCTAAGGGAGAGGGGTTTGGGTTTTATGAAAGGTCTAAAATTAGGTCTTAGGGTTTGAAATTCTTTAATATACCTAACTAAACCTACAATAATTGTCTAAGGTCCTTAAAATACTTGGGGTGAATTTACCAAACACCCCAAGTCAAGGGATCCTTTAAAAGCTTTTCACAGGCAGCGCCAACGAGCTCTAACAGACGGACTGTTTCTCAACCCACGACCCATCGATGTAGGGATCCTTGGTTTGGCTGCAACACTTCACACCTGCAGACCTGCAGGTCCAGTCGACGGACCAAGAAGATGAGCCAACGATTGGTTGACTGGCCATCGACTGGTCCCGTTGGTGGACACTGTCAGGCAGTTTTGGACTTAAATCTTAGGCCCTTCTCTAGGACCCCTTGTAGGTCCTAGATGGGGCCGTAACTGAAAGTTAAAACCCCTAAACATAGTGATTTTGGTCTTAGAACATCCCACACAAATTTCAACAAAAAAACGTAAAACATAGTCAAACACATCAAGATACATGAACACTCTCTAAGGAACACTTTGCAAACGTCATGGACGTTCTTAGACGTTTGACCTCCAACCATATACAAAGTTTATACACTGACTAAGAACACTAATTTACCTCATTTTAACACTAAATTATATAAATAAAAGATCAATGAAGCTCTATTTCACCTTAGTTTATTTTAGGGCGTTAAAACTTGGACACACATAGACACGTGGTTAAGGAATAAAATGGGTTTCTTTGCACTCTAGCCTCACTCTTAGCTTGAGATACTTCCCTTCCCATACTCACTCGGTTCTATCCTTTGTTATCATTGAGTAATTCACATTAAGTATTGCATGAAGAGGTTCCATATGTAGTTCATAACCCAATTACATTCACCCTACCAAAGACGTCCCATAGGGCTTCCTTTTAATGGCGAAGAAGATAGCTTAATGACTTTTCTAAGGATAATTTCATCCCGTTCCAAACAACAAACCATATGTCCATTAGTCATACAAGAAGGACACCATTACAACTTTCGATTTCAAGGATCATAACCTTACCACTAGGTTTAAGGTTCCACATAAAGGATCTTCTTAGCATCATTCATGGTCTTGTGTTATTCATACATACAAGACTAAGAGGCTTTAGCATTCTAAGTGCAGAAATCTCATATTCACATTCATACATGTATAAAGTAAGAGACACAAGTCTAGCACACAAGACACACAAATGACTTCACTTTATCAGATATAACATATCATTCTAGAAACACATAGGAATAAGCATTATCATCTTTATGTCATCTTATACACTACTATAACATGATAAATATAACAAACATAGACTCATATACTCAAGTATGAAGAATCATGCATTTATCTAAGACACTAAACATATGGACATAGTCATAGTCTAACATTATCACCTAACAACAATAGTAGAACACACACTTTCATCTTAATCACAAGTAGATAAACATGATCATACTTCACATAAATCCTTACCTACATCATCAAAATATATCAAGTAGTTTCTGACAAGGACATGAACATTAAAATAAATAAAGTAACACCGACAAGGCGACATCATTCACAAGTAAAGCACATAACACCGCCGCCATAAGTGGAAGAGACCAATAACAATATAATTCAAGATCTACATTACATAAAATAAAGAGAATTTTGACAGCGTAGCACCAATCCATTCTCACAACCTCAATTCATATCTAAATCATCCAATTCAATGCCAAAAGCCCTTACCCATGGCTATGATCGTCAATTCAATACAAAAATCATAATACTGAATAATCTAGGAAAATTCAATATAAACATATATATATATATATATATATATA
>NC_028640.1:41899772-41972117 GCF_001406875.1 Solanum pennellii | reverse complement strand
TATATATATATATATATATAGACACACATCAAATGAATATAATTCTTACATTTTTCAATAGACCATAAAAAACTACAGTAGAATTCATAAGCATTTAGGCAATATCAATTAACCCATAAAGTAGTCGAAAACTTGGGTTCATGAATTTCATGAGTTTATGGGTTATTTATTTAAAAATAAGCTAAATAAAAAAATTTCAATCAGTATAAAATGATTTAAAACCTTTAATGAACTAATCCGTGAATAGATCATAAAATTGGACAAGTTCATCTTTAGAAAACTTTAGAAATCTCTTTGAATTTTTGGCTCCTTGATGAATAGACTTTGAAGGATAAAAAATCATACCTAAATAATGTAAATATACGAAATTGATGAGGAATCACAACTTAAATCTCCAATCAAATCTCTTCCTTGAGTTTTGGCTTCAATGGAGTTCTAGAGAAATTCTAGGAGATTTTGGGGTTTGTATTTCGAATAATGAATTCATATAGGTATTTTAGGATGTATAAACCCACTTAAAATACAAAATATACCCCTATGTAACCTCCCAAAAAACTTTTTGGACTTAGGGTGAATTAATCAAGTCACAGTTGAACTTAATAGTTAACCTGCAAAATTGCAGGCCCAAGGGCGAGTTGTCCATCAACAGACCATCTCCCAACGTACCGTCTTGTTGGTCCATTGTTTGGGTAAGATACTGGTCATTTGGTTTTCATCTTCCCCAAACACATGTCCTGACAAACAGCTACCAATGACTGGGCGTCGACAAGCCTATTGGCCTTCGATTGCCTTAGCCGATTGGGGCTGGTCTTGACAACTTTTGGCTAAATGAGGGGTCCTTCCTCAAGGACCCTTGGTTGGTCATTGTGGATGTTTTCGAGGATAGATCCTACCTGAATATGTTCATATACGAGTTTAGGACCTCCCATATAAATTTCATTTAAAAAAAACACATAAAACTCAATGAAACATTCTAAGACACATAAGGTTGTTTCAAGACAAACCTTTCGAATGTCATGGTCGTTCTTGGATGTTTGACCTACAAACTTGATGAAACTTGAAACACTGAATTTCAATACTATATACTCATATAATAAACATATAGGCTCATAACTCACACATAAATACATAAAACCACATAGGTGACTAGTCGTCGAACGTCTTAGTCGTCCCATGTCGTTTGACTTCCAATTAGACTAATACTTTAGACCCTGCCTCAATACACAATAAAAACAATTTTAGGACCTTAGACCCGCATTAAAATCATTTTATTATCTAGATTCACCTATGTTGTTTTAGAGGTATTACAATCTCCCCCACATGGACAACGTTTGTCCATAAATGTCACTTGTCACACTCCGGACACTTCCATATATAGAGATTCAACTAGAAGAAATTTTACAACACATCATGACATAAGACTCACATTCTTCATTTCAAGTAGCAAAAAACATCTTTTATATTCATTGTAATTCTCATATAAATCAGCTATAACAATATTAAAACAATTTTTAACCAAAGAATCATTTTGTCAATTTTTTAAAATACTTACAGTGAGTAGGCATCCTTACGGTGGATTATGCAAACACTTTTCAAAAATGCAACTTTTAGGAAATTCAGGATGGACACATGCTTATATGCAAAATAAAATCCATATAAACACATTTAACAACATAAGCATAACTTCGTGAAATATAGAATGCAAGGACTCAATGAAATTGAATTCCAACAACACTCATAAACACCATGTACATAAAACATGCTTCTATGATTATTTAGACAATCTACTAACTGTATTCCCCCACTTACAACGAACTCATAATACTAATGAAATTAAAGAACTTAACATCATCATAATCACCCTCATACGGCTTTTCTCATCTAGTCCGGAGTGTATAGAAACACATCTTCTTCGTAGCATCATCTTTCGAAATATTAGGAGAAACTTGCTTATCATCTCTTGTAGGACAATCCCTTACTTTTATCAATCTTTACCATATCCAAAACAACTCCCGGTACCCATTAGGAATTCATCATAGTGCCTGTTCCCTCAAGTAGCACTTGTAGGCTTGCGAACTTGAGAACCACCTCCTTTCTCAATATTAAACTTAGCACCCCTAGATTCTTCTTTACTTGAAAACTTTTTCTTGAATCTAGGTTGACATTGATAATTTGAAACACTCCTTTTGAAGATTCTAGCAATCCTACAATGTTTGTACCCCTCAATTGATTGAGCATAAATAATAAGTCTATCTAGGGTCACATCATAATGGAGCATGGCCATACGACATTCTTCTTTCACTAGGTCGGCGACCCCGGTCACAAACCTACTCATCTCATCCCTATTGTTAGACACTGAGGATATATCATGTGTAGACATCCTAGAAAACTTCAATGAGCATTCCTCAACACTCATATTGAGTTTCTTTAGATAGATAAATTCCTCTACCTAAACATCCTTCCTCTCACGGGGAAAGTACTTTCCTAGAAAAGATTCTTTAAATTATTCCCACTCAATAGGACCTGACTCATCCAACCTATTGTCTTTCGATTGAGTGTACCACATTTTAGAAACCTCCATCAATTGGTACAAAACTAAACTCTTGGGGATCCTTTACCACCTTAGATTCAAGAGAGATAGGAGGATTAATCCTCGTACAATCTCTCAATATAGATATCATAGTGCTATCCAGAACATTCACTTGAGGCTCAAGACCCATATTCACATACGGGTACTTAAAGCTCTAGCTAAAGTAAGTAAAGCCTCTCTAATCTTCCCATGAGTAATTTCTGGGGAAACCACCGGAATATCATTACCTCTAACCACAATAGGGACTTGATTACCTTTAGCACCTTAAGGAACTTGGTCAGCTTGATCAACTTGAGGAGGATTCTCCTCATTCTCCCTTCCCTCTTCCAACCTTCTAGGGCCATCATTATAGTAATCATCTGCTATAAACAAAACAATAACCATAAGAAAAGAGTACTCATAACTTTTACTCTACAGCAGGACATAGGAGTATAAATGAAGAAAAACTTTATCGTTCTATAGCCTCTTTACCTTAGATGTGTGCAACTCACACCGATTGTCAAGAATCTCCAAGACGTGAGTTGATGAGACTTTTGGATTCCTAAGGATACATTCATAACCTATGCTCTAGTACCACGTTTGGCACATCCTAAGAGAACGCCCTAGAAGCTAGAATCAATCTCGAGTCTTGACATGGAGAACGCCCTAGAAGCTAGAATCAATCTCGAGTCTTGACATGGCGTACTTGACCTCTCGGAGGTCTTGTACAAGACCTTTCCTTTTTATCGCATATATACATATGAAAAGTAGAGAGAAATTAAAACTTTTCACAATATTCAAATATTCTTTCAAAAACTCTTTCATATAAAATCCATAGGAATACTAGGCCTCATTTCATTAAATCTTAGACACAAGGGTACTTGGGACACGGCCCATACAATAGAAATATAGTACTACTAAGTCTATTACAATATTTCAATAAAAGAAACCAAAGACATCTATGGCCTCCAGTCAAATGAGCATATACTTCAACTTTCTTGAAAGATCCTATAATGCAAGCTTCGTTTCCAAAAGCACTTTCACCTATGAATCACTTTAGCGATAGATAAAAGCATGATATTAGTACAATCACATGTACTAAGTACGACATCATGGATTAAATCATGAAGACAAATATTCATTAGAAATATGCTCTTTTTGGTTACAATATCTTAGCATAAGAATAAGAAGAACATCTAACACCTTAGAAATACATAATAGAACACTTAACAATTTATCACATTTTTGTAGAAGCATTACAGTATGTTTTTTCATAGTTACGGTGAATTCCTTCACTATTATAATAAAGTTCCTCAACTTTTCATTGGTTACTTCCTACCATGCAATCATCTCACTAAAAGCTATCCTAAGACTCACTTAAGTAAGAAAAAGAGAGACAACCTATACACCCTCAATAGGCAAACCTAAATTATCCTTAAGACCACCTATAATAACTTATACACACACTTAAATTACACCAAAAACATGAACATGATATCCTCCTACCAAAGGTGATTCCAATGTTCACTTGTGTGAGTTCTGAAGCGACCGCCCAAACAATCCTTTCACACACAGTTAAGAGATCCTTTAGATTACCTAGGATAAAAAAAATTATCACATAATACAAGAACATACATATAATATGATATTCTCCTTCCAAAAGTTATCAAATGACTTACTAAAGTAATTTAAGAAGCGAATCTCTATACATGACCTCTTCATGATTATCTAAGTAATACTTAAGACTGCCTAAGTTTTTACCATTCCTACTTAATAAACCTATTTACCTAACTAAAGTATTTCTTATGACTTACCTAGGTAACATACGAAATGAATATTCTTATGCCCCCTTCAAAACATAACTAGACAACCCTTAACTAGTCTAGAGAAGTACAAATATATTTAACATACATTCTAACTTAGTTCTTTATATTCATTAGTTCATTTAAAAACATTCATCACATATAAGGACATTCAAGTAATGGTCTTGGAGAAGACCTAGAGACTTTCACTTACTTCTTCAAAGCCTATTGTGCAATGTCTAGATAGCGTCCCATACCACAACCTAAACTTCATAGATTTCTCCAATACTAGTCGGTATCACATATGATGAGAATATGGAATAAAACATAGACCATGGAAGCAAGCATGAAATTCAAAGTTGTAACCTACTCTGATGGAGGGTGTTCCACTTGTAAAGGTAGAATTTGGACACATCCCATGTGGGCACATGGTTTAGGAATATGAAGGATTTCATTGCACTCTAGCCTCATTATTTAACTAGAGCTACTTTCCTTACCATACTCAGTCGGTGTATTCTTTATTCTCATAAATTAATTAACATTAAGGATCACATGAAGAGGTTCCACTGTAGTTCATAACCTTATCACATTCACCCGAACAAATAGGTCCCCTAGGGCTTCCTTTCAATGGCGAAGAGTATAGCTTAATGACTTTCCTAAGGATCTTTTAATGTAGTTCCAGACAACCAAACTTAAAGCTACCATTGATAAAAGAATGGTACAACCATTCATAAAAAAAGGATACCATTAAGGCTTTCGACTTCAAGGATCATATTCTTACTGCTAGGTTGAATATTCCATATATATGACCTTCTTAGCATCATTAAAGGTCTCTTGTATTTCATACATAGTGGACTAAGAGGATTTAGCATCCTATGAAAGGACATCTCATATTCACGTTCATACATGTATCAAGTAAGGGACACAAGTATACCACAGAAGACACACCAATAATTCACTTTAGCACATTAAGCATATCATTGTAAAAGCACATAAGATAACCATTATCATCTATAAGTCATTCTATACACTACAACAACATCAACAATATAACCATCATAGAATAATATTGTAGTGTAGGAAGAATCATTCATCAACTACTATAGACATAAGGATAGAGTCATAGTCTGACATAATCACATAATGTCAATAGAATAACACATACTTTAACTTAATCACAGGTAGATAAATATGATAATACTTCAAATATATCAAATACACAAATCATTATAATATATCAAGTAGATTCAAACAAGGCCATGATCCTCAAAATATATAAAGTTATGTCAATGAGGCCACATCATTTACAAGTAAAGCACGTAGCACCGCCACCATAAGTGGACCATACAAATCACAACATAATCCGAGATCTACCTTACATAAAACAAAGAGAATTAGGAAAGTGTACCACCAATCCATTGTCACTAGTTCAATCCACAACTAAATCATCCAATTAAATATCATAAAGACCATACCCATGGCCATGATCATCAATTCAATACAAAAAATATGATACTCAATGAATATAGGAAAATGAAATATCGATTTATCTAAGCAACCTATATATCAATTGAATAGAATTCTTATATCATTTAATAGCCCATAGAAAACTACGCTAGAATTCATAAGAATTAAGACAATATAAATTTCCACATTAATTAGTCAAAAACTAGGATTCATGAATTACATGGGTTCATAGGTTAATTGGTTAAAATCATCTAATTAACAACAATTTAATAAATATATAATTGTTTTAATACTTTAACAAAAGAACCCATGGACAGATCATAAAAACTGGACAAGTTCATTTTTAGAAAACATTAGAAATCTCTTTCAATTTTGGTCTCCTTGATGAATATAGTTCAAGGATCAAAAATCATACCTTAGTGAATCTAACCACTAAATTTATGAAGAATCACAAATAAAATCTTAAACCCATGCTCTTACTTGTGTTTGACTTCAATGGAGTTATAGAGAATTTCTTTGAGATTTTGGATTTTTCATTTGAAATAATGAATTCAATTAGGTATTAGGACTCATAAACCCTCTTAAAATACCTAAAATACCCCTAAGTAACCTCCAAAATTATTACTTTAACGTGGGTGAATTTAATAATTCAACCCTTCACTTGAAATAGAAATAGGCGAGTAGCAGGTACCATAGACACATTCCCACCGACAGACCGTTTGTCCACAAATGGACAGTCCTTGCTGGGCGTTGTTTGGGTTAGAAATTGGATATTTGGGAGCTTAAGATCCCTAGTATAAGTCATGAAAAAGGCCATACATGAAGGTGATTCGACCACCCTATTGGTCATCGATAGCCTCTGTCGATTGGGGCTGACCTAGACAGCTTTGTCCTCAAACTAAAGATCCTTCCTCTAGGACCAATGTTTGGTGTTTAGGGAATTTTCCCCGTAAGTTAACAACACGAATATGTTGATATACTATTTTAGGACCTCCCACATTAATTTCATCCAAAAAGAACATGTAAAATTTGACGAAACAAGCTAAGACACATAAGGTGTTTTCAAGACAAACCTTTCAAACGTCATCGACCTTCTTGAAGATTTTACCTCCAAACTTCCTGAAACTCGAAAAACATCATACAAGAACTATAATAAATCATATAAGGACCTCATAAACTCATAACACACACATAAACACATAAAACGCACATCATGAACGTAGATGACTAGTATTCAAATGTCTTAATCGTCCCTTGACTACTATCAACCTAATACGTTAGACGCTTCCTCATTACCACATTATAAACCATTTAACGATCTTATACACTCATTAAAAACATGTTAGACCCTGGTTTCACCTAATTCATTTTAGATGTATTACAATCTCCCCCACTTGGACAACATTCGTCCACATATGATACTTGCCACTCTCAAAACACTTCCTAGAAAAGATATTTAATTAGCTTCTCCTAACCATAGAATATAACATGATTTAAAAATCCAATATATATAAGAAACGTCAATTTCACATAATCAAGAGATTCGCAACGCAACAACAAACTAGATGAAATTCTACAACTCTTCATGCCATAAAAACTCACATCCTTCATTCCAAATAGCAAAAACTCATTTTATATTCATTGTTATGCTCATATACATATACTTTAACTATACTAGAACAATTTCAACCAAAGAATGAGATAGTCAATTTTTCAAAAATGTTACACTGACCTAGCACGTTTAGAGTGAATTATGTCACATTTTTAAAAAAATGCAACTTTTGGGAAATTGATGATGGAACATACTAATATGAATGATAAAATCATTCAAAAATATTTTACAACATAATAATAACTTCATAAAATAAAAAATTGAAGGAATAAATGAAATTTAATTCTAACAAGAGTCATAAAGACCATGCAAATGCAACATGCTTCACTGACTTTCTAGCCAATCTACTAACCATACCCCCCCCCCCACACACACATATAAGGAGCTCATAAAACTAAAGATAGAACTACAAAAAATTACCATCATCATCATCACCCTCATCCGAATTTGCTCCTCTAGTCCAAAGTGCAAAGAAACGCCTATTCTTCGTAGCATCATCTTTCTGAACATTAGGAGGAATTTGCTTGCCAACTCTAGTAGGAGAATCCCTAACTTTGTGTCCATATTTAACGCATACAAAACAACTCCCGGTATCCAATAGTTATTCCCCATGGTCCCTCATTCCATAAGTAGTACATGTATGTTTCCTATTTGGACAACCACCTCCCATCTCAAATTTCACCTTAGCACCCCTAGGTTCTTCGTGACTTGAAACCATCATTTTGAACCTAGGTTGAGTTTGATCACTTGAACCACTTCTCTTCAAATTTCTATCAGTCATACCATGTTTGGGCTCCTCAATTTAATGAGCATAAGCCATGAGTTTAGGTAGGGTCATTTTATCATTGAGCATAGCCGTATAACATTCTTTTTTCACTAGGTCGGCGAACCCAGTCACAAACCTACTCTTCTCATCATTAGTGTTAAACACTAAAAATGATTCATATATAAAAAACATAGATAAATTCATTAAATATTTGTCAACACTCCTATTAACTTGATTGACACTGATAAACTCTTCAACATTCACCTCCCTTCTCTCACGGGGAAATTACTTTCCTAGAAAAGCTTCGTTAAAGTCTTTCCACTCAATAGGACACGACTCAACCGGCCTATTATCTTTCTATTGTGTGAACCACACTTGAGTAACCTCCCTCAATCGATACAAAGCTAACTCCGCCTTCTCCATAGAAGTAACCCCTATGGCATTCAAAACCTTGTACACACCATCTAGAAACTCTTGGGTATCCTCTCCCACCTTATGCATAATAAAGAGAGGAGGATTCATCCTCACAAAATCTCTCAATCTAGATGTCATAGTGCTCTCCACAGCGTTCACTCTAGGCTCAGTACCCATATTCATATGGGTAGTAAAAGGTCGGGCGAAAGTAATTAAAGCCTCTCTAATCTCCCCATTAGTCATGTTTGGGGAAACCACTGAAACATAATTACCTCCACCCACAATAGGGACTTGATCTCCTTGATCACCTTGATCCACTTGAGAAGGAATCTCATCATTCTCCCTTCCCTCTTCTAACCTCCTAGCGTCCATCCTTCAAGTATTCATCTCCTATAAACACAAGGAAAACCACAAGAAAAGAGTATCAGAACTTCTAAATTTCTACGACACGTCATAGGAGTATAAAAGAAGATAAACTATATCGTCCTATAGACACTCTCCATAGATGTGTCGGGATTCAGACAAATGGTCAAGAATCTACTAGACATGACTTGATGAGACTTGTGGATTCCTAAGACCACTTTCATAACCTATTCTCTAATACCACCTTTGTCACGAATCCGGAGCATACCCTTGAAGCTATGGTCGATATTGGATCGCAACAAGGCGTACTTGACATCTCATTTGTCTTGTACAAGCCCTTTCAGCATTGTTTATCGCATATACTTATATGACAAGTATTGTGGAATTTAATTTTTTCTCAACATTCGATTCATCTTTAAAAATATCTTTCATATAAAACTTATAAGAAATACTAAGCCTCATTTCATCATATCTTAGGCACAAAATTACTTGGGAAACGACACTTACAATACGAATATTGAAATACTTAGTCTATTACAATACGCTTAAATAAAGACATATGTGTCCTTGAGTCAAGTGAGGACATACTTCAACTTTGCTTGAACGACACAAGATTCCATGCTTTCCTTTACGATCCATCTCACCTTCTCTCTACACCATAACATATAACAAAATATATATAAGTAGTACAAACACTTGTACTAAGTATGACTTAATTCATAAAATCATGAAAGCAGACATTTATTAGAAATATGCTCTTTTTAATTAAAACATCATAATATAAGCATAAGAATAACATTAAACACATTAGAAATACATAAAATAACATTTAAACATTTTCTCATATTTTTAATAGCATTATAGTGAACTAGGTCACTGTTACAGTGAAGTTCTTTAACTTTACAATGACCCCTTTCTAGCATGCAATCTTTTAACTAAAAGCTATCCTAATACTCATTTGACTAAGACAGAGAGAGACCTAACATTCACCCTATGAAAGAGGTCCCCTAGGGATACCATTCAATGGTGAACATGATGTCATCATGAATTTTCTAAGGATGATTTCATGTCGCTCTAGCCAACCAACTTTAAGTCCACCATTTAGACTCGAACCTTACCACTAGGTTGAAGGTTCAAATAAAGGACCTTTTTAGCATCATTCAAGGTCTCTTGTCGTTTATACTTACAAGAATAAGAGTCTTTTGCATCCTAAGTCAAGACATCTCATTTAGCACACAAGACAAACAAATACTTCACTTTAGCACATTTAGCATATCATTCCACAAGCACATAGGAATAACCATTATAATCTATAAATGATCCTATACTCTACTATAAAATCATAAATATAACCATCATAGACTCATATATTATAGTAGGAAGAATAATGCATCAACTCTAAGACTACAGAAATAAGGACATAGTCATAGTCTAATAAGATCACCTAATGTCAATAGAAGAACACATACTTTCTCTTAATCACAAGTACATTAATATGGCCATACCTCACATAAATCAATAACACAAATAATCATAATATATCAAATATTTTCTACCAAGTCCATGATCAACATAATACATAAAATAATGTCGATGATGCCACATCATTCACAAGTAAAGCACGTAGAACCGCCACTATAAGTGGACCATAAAATTAACAACATAATTCAAGAGATACGTCACATAAAATAATGAGAATTAGGGCAGATTACCACCGATCCATTATCACCACTTCAATCCATAGCTAAATCATCTAATTCAAAACCACAAAGACCTTACTCATGGCCATGATCATCAGTTCAATACAAAAACAATAATAATCAATAAATCTAGGTCAATTGAATATTGATTTATCAATTTTATTCATCCTATACATCAATTGAATACAATTCTTACATCATTGAATAGCCCATAGAAAAGTACACTAGAATTCATAAGCATTAAGACAATATCAATTTCCCCTTAAAGTAATCAAATACTAGGGTTCATGAATTACATGGGTTTATAGGTGAACTAGGTTAAAATCGGCTAATAACAATTGTTCAATAAATGTATAATGATTTAAAACTTTTAAAGAAAGAACCTGTGGATTGATCATAAAATTGGACATATTCATCTCTAGAAAACTTCAGAAATCTCTTCAAATTTTGGAATCCTTGATGAATAGAGTTTCAAGGATCAAAAATCACAACTTAAGGAATCTAAACCACAAAATTGATTAAAATTCACCAATTTCAATACAGGATCTTCCTTGTGTTTTTGCTTAAATGGAGTTCTACAGAATTTCTTAGAGATTTTGGGATTACGATTTTGAAGAATGAATTCATCTAGGTATATAAAACTGATTCACCCTCTTAAAATGCCTAAAATACCCTTAAGTAACCTCCCAAACTATTATTTGGACGTGGGGTGAAATTACTAATTTACCCCTTCTCTCTAGTGAAGCAGGCGAGTTCCAGGCACCATCGACGCCTGCCAATCGATGGACAATTTTTCAACAAATAGATCGTCCTGGCTGACCGTCGTTTAGTTCAGAGAGTGCTTATTTGTGAGCTTAATCTCCCTAGGGTAATTATTTACCAACATCCACCAATGACACGGCGTCGACCAACGTATTTTCCGTTGATTGCCTCAGTCGATTGGGGCTGGCCTCGAAAGCTTTGTCCTCAAATGAAAGGTCCTTCCTCAAGGACCCTTGTTTGGTCCTTGGTGACTTTCGCCTTGACTTTTTAAACTCAAATATATTATTATATTAGTTTAGTACTTCCGACATTAATATAATCCTAAATGAACACATAAAACTCGATGAAACATTCTAAGACACAAAAGGTCGTTTCAAGGCAAACCTTTCGAAAGTCATGGATGTTTTTGAATGTTTGACCACCAAACATCATTAAACATGACACACTGCATATGAATGCTATAATAAGTCATATGAGTACCTCATAATCTCATAATAAACACTTGAACACATAAAACATACATGAAGCACATAGGTGACTAGTGGTCCAACGTCTTGGTCATACCTTTATGATTTACTTCCAATTCACCTAATACTTTAGACACTGCCACATTAAAATATTATATACAATTTTAGGACCTTGTACCTTATGAAAAACATGTTAGGATCTAGTTTCACCTATGTCATTTTAGAGGTATTACAATCTCCCATGATAGGATCTAGTTTCATCTATGTCGTTTTAGAGGTATTACAATCTCCCACACTTGGACAACATTAGTTCTCGAATGACATTTCCCACTCTCCGAACACTTCCAAGAATAGAGACTCAATTAGCATATCATAACCATACCATATAACACATTTTATAATACAAAAATCTAGAAGAAATATCAATTTCACATAATCAAGAGATTCACAACAAAACAAAAAAATTAGAAGATATTTTACAACTCATCATGCCATGAAAACTTTATTCCTTTATTCCAAATAGCAAAAATTCTTTTTATAGTCACTATTATTCTCATATACATAAGTTTAACCATATTACCATAAAATTCAACAAAATAATAAATTTGTGATTTTTTCAAAAGTTACACTTTTAGGCAATTGATGATGGAAACATGATAATATGCAATATAAAATCATATTAAAAAGTTTTAGAACATAATTATAACTTCATCAAATACACAGTTCAAGGAATCAAAGCAATTCAATTCCAACAAGAATCATAAACACCATGCACATGCAACATGCTTCTATGACTTTCTAGCACATCTACTAACCATACTCCCCCATATTGAATGAACTCATAACACTAAAGAGAGAAATATAAGAGCTTAACCTCATCGTATTCACCCTCATCCGGCTTTGCTCCTCTAGTCCAGACTGAATAGAAACAACCTCTTCATTGGAGCATCATCTTGCGGAACATTAGGAAGAAGTTTCTTACCATCTTGAGAAAGGTAATACCTTACTATGTGTCCATAATTACCATATCCAACACATCTTATGGTACCAAAGAGGCATTCCCCATATTGAGTTTTTCCACAAGTAGCACATCTAGGCTTGCCATTTTGAGAACCACCTCCATTCTCAAATTCACCTTAGCACCTGTAGATTCTTCTTTACTTGAAACCTTCATCTTGAACCTAGGTTAACTTTGATCACTTGAACCACTTCTCTTATACTATCTAGCAATCCTACAAAGTTTTGAATCCTCAATGCATTGATGAGATTAAAGGTCACTTCAATCTCAATGCTCAGCTAAATTTCCTATTTATTAAAGGTCATAGATGAGATTTCATTATCCTAAATAATGTGAGAAACCCTTTCACATGTGCATAACATATGTAAGCATGTATCTAATTTAGGATACACTTGAGCACACCTTTCAAGGCTCCTCTATGGACTAGACTTCATACATGTGTGTGTATACGTATATGCGAGCATACCATTCACATAACACATAAATGTCAGACAAGAATATATATAACTGCATAAGTTTGTAGGTTTAACTATATGATCAATCCTTTCATATAAACACACCAAGACACTATGCACATTTATACATCATCATATAATATACTTAACATATAGTATATAATTCATATTCAGAACTTTCCATACATTCATTTTAATATACATAGAAACCAAACCTATGAACAATCCTATCAAGGTACACCTGTGCAATGCATAGAAAGGTCCCATACCCTTGACCATACTAGTACACCTATAAAGTCATCCTAGTTATGTTATACAAAACATACTTCCCATACATTTATCTTACATTCATAGTAGTAGTCATTTTGTGAATATGAGAAATGCCTTTCATTAGACACTATGACTCTTTACTACATCGTAAGCATGCATAATGTGTGAGTATGTGTATGACTCTTTACTACATCCTAAGCATGCATAATGTGTGAGTATGTGTACATATTGGTCAACATGATCACATAATGGCTATCAACAAACACATTGAGGCAGACACCCATTTAAGACCACATTGCACAACCAAGCATAGACCACACAACACAACTTACAATAGTAGACAAGCTAACTTCGTACTACACTTTAAGAATCCTAACATTATCTATTCACAAATTCACATAGGGGTGCATGGGTAGGGGTCATCAATATTTAACACCATTTATGGAAGCACCTACATATTTTCTTAACATTGCCGAAACCGACATTGTTGACCTCTAACACGTCACAAACAAGCCTACATACGTCATCGTAACATCATCAAGATAAATTTTAGAAGAATATTTGAACTTCTTGTTTAGGTTAAGTGTACTTAGACTTCATAATAGGAAATATCGTATTTATATAAGATCATCTACACAATTTCATAATCGTTCACAACATTCATCTAATACCAGATACTAAAATAAATGGAATAGTTCATAAACGCATTAAATTTATACTTGCTAAAATGGCACCAATAAAATATCTTAAACAAGTGAGAAAGAAACACTAGTGGAACATACTCCACTAGCTAATCTCTACGTCTAATGCTAGAAAAAAATAGTAAGCATCCTCGAAAGCAAGAGGTCCTACCAAATGCAGATGAAAAGCTCCACGTCTGGATAACTTCAACGTCGATTAGTAAGTTCAAGCGTCCAACTGCACAAGCACCTAAAAGTATAGAGTTGTATGCAATAAGTACAAACTTGCACTAAGTATGGGTATATTCAAGCACACACCAAGGATATGCATGACTAAGAAGAGCTCTCTCCTAACGATATGAATTATGGAATTTTAACTTAGTGGACTTGCAAAAATCGGATTAGGAAAGTCATGCTAGGAGAGTAACATGCATCATCATACGTAACATATTGCACACAAAACACAAAATATTTCTTATTATCACTTAACATATTATATATCATTCATTCATATGCCATGAGACATTGGAATCATGGACTTTACATTAGGACTTTACAAAATGAGGGCTCAACATAGGGTATATGCAATGACCAAGAATGAGATAGTGATATTACTTAATTCTATCTCACCTCTTGGTTATCCTATCCTAACACCTTTGGTATCGTTCATTTCATTATGTTCATTACTTGTGGCTAGCCTAATTCATTCATTGGGAACATAAACCTTAACTGACATAGATCATGTGAGCATCATGAAATTCAGTGTATAACCCCACACAGAAAAGAGGTGGAATCACTGGCCAATGTGAACCAAAATATGCTAGCTTATATATACAGAATCGAATCCAAATAGAACCTTATATTGATAGTGTAAGTTCAAAGACTAGGAGATATAAAGAGACCCACACCCGTATGAACCGACAGTTTCATCTCATAAGAATTACACGAACCTCTACCTTCATGAAAGAAGGAATTGCATCTCATAGCTAGCCTATCGTTGCTCAGTATAAAGTTCCATTACATTCATCTCATACATTATAGAAGCTGGCTTCTAGCATGAGGCATCATAGCTCATTAGATGATTTCTCATCTCATCCTTACGTATTAAGTTTGAATTGTCCTTACACTTACATATAGAGTGTGATTGATATTTGCTTCTTAATATTCAACAGTCTCTGAGGTGAGTGCTTTTGGTAACCTTATATTTGGCATAGGTACAACTTGTCTCACTTGCACTAGCCTCATATTGTGATGCCACCCTGTTCTTCTTTAACATCTTTTCATTTCATGATTACTAACCTTTTATTGTTTGTCCATCGTATAACATACATATTCTCTCTTGGAGTTTACATTGAGGAATATTAATTCTAGACGTAGATAAAACTTGTATCACTTTTACTAGACTATCCTCATTTAGCCACTATTTCTTTTCTTGTTCATATTTTAGAATAAATATACTCTCTTAGTCATTTCATTTAATGACATTGATTTTAGGCGTACATGCAGCTTGTCTCACTTGCACTATCATATAGTCATGAATTCATTCTTTTCTTTACATATTAACTAGAAAATCATTCTTACCACTATCTTTTGGAGTATGCTTGATATTTGACTTTACATGAAATGACACTCCCCTTACGTGAATGTTCATTTCGTCATACGCCATTGCACTTGTACTTTTTGTATGTTTCACACTCTTACATAAACCTCTTAGGTTTACATCATTTCATTACATAGATCTTAGGTTCATTTACTTTTAAACGTACGTTGAACTTATGGATACATATGTACAAGCCATGATTCTTAATTAATAATTCGTCAAAGTGACACATAGTTACCAAAGATTATGTGGTACAAGACTTATGCATCTTGTTCGTATGTCAATATCTTGATTTTGATCCTTAGAGGCGTCATTCATTATTTATTTGTTCACGTAGGACATATATGTCAATATGGAATTTGGAAAGGGAACCCAATTTTGAATCCCTTGAGAAACACTTAATATTATATTAAACTTGTTACTTGCATTTTTAAGATTTGGGGGAACCTAGGTCGTTCCCCATCACCCCCATAATATTTTCTTTCTTTTCCCTCCTCTTTTTCTTTGTTAAGGCAAAGAGGTTGTGGGATCAAACCCCTACAAGCTCATTCTTTTTCTCTTAATTTTTGTCTTAACTTTCTCACCTATCCAAGAGGTTGTGGGTTCAATCCCCACTCACCTAATTTTATTTTTCTCCTTTATTTTTCTCCCAAATCTCTCATCTATTCAAGAGGTTATGGGCTAAATCTCTACTCACCACATTTATTTTTCCTTTTGTTTTTCTCATGAAATTTTTATGGAATTTGCATTTTGTGAGGTCTTGGGTTCAATCCCGAGACAAACATTTGCTGGAAATTTTGTCTCTTTCAATCCATCTTTCTCTCAAATTTTTATGTTGTCTCTTCAAGTAATTCGGATGACATTTTTCCAGGAAAACTACCCTTATATGAACATAACACGTTTAACATTTTCATACTCGAAAACACTACATTTTTAACATGCAAATTTCACGTAGCAACATAGTTAATTTACATAAACACATGCTCAAAGAGTTAACTTAATACACTTTTCCGAAATACATCTTACATTCCTTACATAATTTCAAAATACAAATTTAACACATAATCACAACTAGACCTAAAATTATCTACCAGAAGAAATACCAATGCATACTATGAATCATTCAATAGATCTAATGATAGGGGCATGCAACGGGGATAACCTTTGTTTTTCAATTGCGATTAAACTGAACCTTAAGGGTCTCTTGGAAAAATGTCCAAGAGAGAAGAAACCCATACCTTCAGGTCGATCAAAACTTGTTTCAAAGCTGCCTATTCCCAGGATACCACTGCTTCACCACAAAAATCCAAAAGCCAAACTATCGAGAAGAATGTTGTTGATTTTCATTTTTAGCTTAGATTTTTTTTGAGTTATTGTTTGTAAGTTCTTCAAGACTGAAGAACAATTAATTTTACTTCTTTTGCTGATGAAAAACGTCATAATGAAAGTGATAGAGGTGAGAATGAGAGGATTCGGAGAAGGAGAGTTAGGTGGAGACTTAGTCAAACTAGGAATCCTCATTATTATTATTATTATTATTATTATTATTGTATTTATTATTATTATTATTATTATTATTATTTTATAAAAAATCTGATTTTTGTTTAATTAAATTAAAAAAATTAAAATTTAATTAATTTAAATAATTCACTAAATACAATAAATCAATTATTAAATCATTGGTTCCACCAAGGATTGATCGTGGGTGGAGCAAGATTTCGCTCAAAGGGTCAATATCGGCCCTTCCTACCCAATTGCCTCTCAACCATATAAATTAATTAATCAAATAAATATTTATGTTAATTATAATATTAAATTTAGCCTGGAAAAGACCCTTTTACTCCTAAACCCTCCAAACTTAAGATTACCCCTTTTTATGTTCGGTCAAGACTCATCAGGATAAATCTTCATATCGGGTGCCCTACATGGCTGGACATAACATTTCCTAGCTCAACTAAGTCACCAATTTAGTTAGTTTTGCTGTTGCAAGGGTTCAGAGGTCTGGTTCTACGTTCATCAATATTTGTGTACCTGTTCTAATTGTAGGCATTCTAGATACATTAAGCATTACTTAGCATAGTCATTTTAGGGTTGTTACATTATCCCCCCCCCCCCACTAGGAACATTCATCACCGAATGACACTACACATCATTTTAAAATAAAGAGGGTTGTTTTTTAAAATATCTTAACATACTTGACACTTTGCTCTTTGTGAGTTTATGTTTCACACTTACTCTAGATAATGCATATTAATCAAGCTTATCAGAAGCTTCATATTTAAGATTGTGGAACTTCCTTCTCAATCGCACTTAACTTTATGTACCTCACACTCATGCAAAAAAATAATCATGTCTACGCTATACAAAAATAGCAACATGACATGCAAACATGGATTCATTTTATCTCACATAGTACAGTTATTGCGCATACGATTCTGGACTTAGAAGACCAAGTCGAGTAATGCACTAAAACATAGAGTTTCATAAACAAAACCAGCCTTACGAGGAGTATATATAACCCCATAGATAACATCTTGTTGGCCTTATGATTTGAAATTATATGGCTTTGTAGGATTAATCCAAGCTTTGCCCTTTTATACCCTATCTCATTTGGCAACTGATTTCTCACTACCTTGGTTTTATAGTCTATGGTAGCATGACACTAATGGAGAAAATCCCTACCTAACCTATTCAATGCATTTTATTGGTGAATA
Organism: Solanum pennellii; assembly: GCF_001406875.1. Taxonomy (NCBI): domain Eukaryota; kingdom Viridiplantae; phylum Streptophyta; class Magnoliopsida; order Solanales; family Solanaceae; genus Solanum; species Solanum pennellii. The sequence goes on along the minus strand of NC_028640.1, from coordinate 41,953,458 downwards.
TCTGATTTCCATATTAGTAGGTTGGTGCACATTCCTTAAACCTACTAGCAGTTGAGTATCAATAGACTAAGGAACTTCTTCCTAAACTAGTCTAATCAAAGCATTCAACATAAATAAACACATAAGTCACATAAATAAGCAACCAACATGATCACTCCAACATATTAACTTCATACTAGTGCATTAAACCATAAACATGAACAACTAATTTAGGCTACGCACCCGAGACATCACAAGAGGTGTATCTACTTCACTTTTTCTCTTAACTATGGGCCTCAAAACCCCTATCATATAGACCCTTGGACGAACTTGACTCCCCTTGGTGGGAGAGTCCACTCTTAAATATGGGCTTACCCCTTATTGCAGTACTACTATTCCTTGAAAAATTCTTCGCAGCTTGGCTTGACTTGTTCCCTGCCCTAGATTGCTTACTCTTTCGGCTTTCCTACACTTGCGGGACATGGACCATAATCCTGGAAAGGTCAATGCTATTATGTAGCATAGATGACCTACACTCCTTCTCAAGATCCTCAGCAATCTTGGATCAAGTGTAAATGGGATGATTCACCCTCGTGAAGTCCCTTAATAGGTAATTCATGGTGCTGGCAGGTCGGTTCCCCCTGGATACACCTTGTTGCTCCTCCTTGGCTATCACAACCTGAGCTTGTAAAGTGATGGCTTGGGCCATCTATACAAAGGTTTTCCTCACTTCTCCATCTGCCAACCCTATTGGGTTAACATGCATCTCCATTCAAGCAGCTGGAGCCTGGAGAGGAACTTGAATACCCCAGCAGATGCTCCTCCAATCTTTACGCTTGTGTTTCTCCTCATATTCAAATTTCTGGATCTCAAGAGTTGATGTTATATACGCTCTTCACACCAAGAAATTAGACATTAGAGAAGGCACGATATGTTCATAAGAAGGAAATTTTTCCTAGGCATCATGAAGTCTCTAATTTAGAATAGTGGTGCATTTCACTACCATGACTTAGAAACTACTTAATATGGTTGATTTGAACTTATTATCCTCGGAATTTTACCTAAAGCTTTGATACAAACTTTGTCGCAACCGAAATGTAGACCCTAGCTGAAACCGGGGTCGTTGACCTCTTAGAGGTCGCAGACAAGCCTACATACGTCATCGTTACATTATCTAGATATATTATAACGGAAAATTTGAACTTTTGGTTTAGTTGAAGTATACTAAGATTTCATAATAGGAAACATTGTATTTCAATAATATCATATACATAATTTCATAATCATTCACAACAACCATCAAATAGAAAGATGCTTAAATTAATGCAATAGTTCATAACTACATTAAATGTATACTTGCAGAAATAGCACCAATACAATGTCTAAAAGAAGTGAGAAAGAATCATTACTAGAACATACTACACTAGCTAATGTCTATGTCTAATGCTAGAATAAAATAGTTAGAATCCTCGAGGCATGATTGCCTACCAAATCCGGATGAAAGCTCCATGTCTGGATAACTTCAACATCAATTTGTAAGTTCTAGCGTCCAGCTGCACTTGCACTTACAAGTATAGATTTGTATGGGATAAGTACACACTTGTACTAAGTATAGGTATATGCAAGCACACACCACGAACATGCGTGATTAAGAAGATCTCTCTCCTAACAATATGAAATATGGAATGTCAAGTTATTGGACATGCCAAAATTTGATTAATAAAGTCATGCTATGAGAGTAACATGCATCATCATACGTAACATATTGCACAGAACACAAAACATATTTTTTATTATCACATAACATATTTCATATCATTCATCCATATTCCATTAGACCTTGAAATCATGTACTTTTCATTAGGACATCCCAAAATAAGGGCTCAACATTTGGAACCTCAGCTAGGGAGCCTTCGTTAGAAAATACAAAGTCTTTTTCATTCATACATACGTACTTCCTTTTCATTCGTTCTTAAGATAGTGTAACCACAAGCCATACCTAGGATGTAGTTAAAGACTTTCATCGCGTTCGCTTTGCAATGACCAGGAATGACCTAGTGTCAAATAACGGAGGCAATCGATGCCTCGTCGATTGGGGAGTGGGTTCATACTTTGTGTGGGGAGATTAAGATCACATTGGGTGAGCTTCTTATAAAAACCATGGACCAGCAGGACAGTCCGTTTGTGGATCTACGAGGCGTAGCATGGTCCGTCGATGGTGACCTACAAATGTTTCTGCATGGTCTCAACAAAGCCAAGGGCTTTTTCGGTAATTCACCTAGTGTTCTAAAAATGGTTTGTGCGTTTTCTTAATGGTATGTTGGGTATTTTAAGTGTGTTTATAAGTGTAGAACCACAAGTCTAATTCATTATTCAAAATAAAAACCTAAACCCCAAATTAGAACTCTCTAAAACTTCATGGGAACTTGAAGGGAGGTGCGAGCTTGGAGCCTTATTTCTCCATAAATTCTCTTTGAATTTAGTGTCTAATCATCAATAAAGTTCTGGTGTTTCATACTTTAATCCTCTTTATTGAAGGAGCCAAACATCAATGTGATTTACAAGACTTCTCAAAAGATGAATTATCCAATTTTGTTATCTAGCCATGAATTGTTGCATAAAGCGTTTTGAATCCATTAATTATTGTTGAATTGATGATAATTTGATGATATAGAAAAAAAATCCATGAACCCATGCAAATCATGATTTACTTATTTTGACTACTTTAAGGGTGATTTGATCATGCCTCGATTGTATTGAATTCTTGTGTAGTTTATACTTTAGGCTATTGGATATTGGATTATGTAAGTGTATGTAGGATTTCCTAAATTGATGAATTTCATATTTTATTATCTAGGATCATTGTATGTCGTTATTATTGGGTTTAATTGGTGATTACGGATACTGGCAAGAGTCTTTGTGGATTGAATTGGTTGAATTGGCTATGAGTTGGAGTTATTGTGGATGGAATGGTGATATGTTGACCTAAACTTCTCTATATTGTGTAGTATAGTTATGTAAATTATGATGTATTGTATGGTGCAGTTATGGTGGCGATGCATATGTGATATATTTGTTAGGAATGTGGCCTCCTCTGCATTACTTTATGATTTATGCAAAATGTGGCCTTGTCGGCATTACATTATGATTTATGATATTATCATGTTATAACTTGTATATGTGATCATTGTTAGGGTCTTTATCATTTATACGTATAAGTGAAGTCAAAGTATGTATTCTTCTAGTTGACTATAGGAGATCATGATAGGCTATAGTGATGTATTAATATAAGTATACATGATGTCTAAGTATGAATCATCGTAGTTGACTCTATGAGTTTTATGATGAGAGGGATACTTAGAATATACTTAGGTTATGTGCTACTTGAATGTGATTGTACATGTTAAAAGATGAAGTATGTGTTTCTTGTTGTGGCAAACCTATGTCAATATACTTGATACATCAAATGTGAATACGACAATTGACTTAGTATGCTAAAGAACCTTGGTCATGAATTATATGTATGATTTAAACAAAATCTTAAACATAGTTAAGAGGGTCATTTATGTGAAACCTTCAACCTAGATAGAATGTTATGATACCCTTGATGTTGAAATCCTTAAAGGTATCCTTTTTGTGTGAATGATTGACTTAGGGATTGGTTCGATGGAACAACATGAAATAATTCTTACAAAAGTCATGAACATATCCTATTTTACCATTGTGTGGCAGCCCTAGTGGACCCCCTTTGGTATGGTGTATTATAATTTTATTGTAACCTATATATGGTACCTCTTCATATTCCCTTAGATTGAATTACTCTATGAGAACAAAGGCACGAACCAAGAGAGTATGCTTGAGGAGTGACTCTTCTTATGACGAGACTAGAGTACAAAGAAACTCTTTATATTTATTAACCATGTGGGATGTGTTCTAGCTGTAGATTTGGCAAGTGGGACAACCTCCATCGGATTAGGTTTGACTCCTGATTCATTGCCGAGCTAGTATGACATATGTTAGTTATTGCCTATTTTCATGATGTGGGATACATTCTAGTATTGGATAAGTTTTAGGTAGCGGAATGCCACACTATCTAGACATGGCATGAGTAGACTTTGAAAATTCTAGTGTTTAGGTTCCCTAGGTCTTCTCCAAGACATTTATGTGAAAGTCCTTGATTGTTGAATGTATCGTAAATGTCTTAAGGAACATAGATGTCTTTAGTCAAATTCATGTAAAATTCTTATTTTGGTTAGTCTTAGAGTAATTATAGGTAGGGAGTTTAATTGATGAAAATGGAATAATCTTCTCTTAGGTAGACGTTAGGATAACTTGGGTGTGTTTTAATACCTCTAAAATTACTTAAGTTAAACTATAGCCTAATACTTGTGCTATAAGGTTTTAAAGTCGTAAAGTGAGTTATAATGAGTTTAAGAGGCAATGTCAAATGTTTTGTGACATTTGGAGGTCAAACGTTCAAGAACGTCCATGACGTTCGAAAGGTTTTCCTTGAATCGTCCTTATTTGACTTAGTGTGTTTCGTCAGGTGTTACGTGTTCCTTGTAAATGAAATTGATGTGAGAGGTCCTTACAATGTGTATAACTATATTTGGGCTGGAAATAACAAGGAAAAACTTCCTAAGGACCAACCAAGGGTCCTTGAGAATGACCAACCCTGAGAGCCAAAAGCTGTCAAACCTAGCCTCACCTACGGAATGCAATCGACGCCCTGTAGTCTGGTTGACGCCCCTTAGGTTTGTTTCATAGGTAGACACTTAGACTTGGGATCTTCTGCTCTCATTTAGTCAGTATCTGACCCAAACCATGGACCAACGGGACGGTCCTATGTATGGGGTATTGGACGTCGATGGGCAACCGTCGACGGCACCTGCATTTTTTTGCATGTGTCTCGGCCATCCCAAGGGAACTTTGGCGTTTTTACCTAACCTTCAAAAAATTATTTGGAATGTTTATTAAGGTCATAGTAGTTATTTTAAGTAGATTTTTAATTCTACAAATCTGATTAAAGTCATTATTCAAGAATAAAAAACCCCAAGGCCTCCAAAGTACTCACTAGAACACTATTGAAGCTTGAAGGTAGATTTGAGATTGAAGGATGATTTATCCATCAATTCTTCTAAAATTTTGTTGTCTATAATCATCTAAGGTGTGGTCTTCTTGAATCTCTTTTTTCAAGGAGCCAATCTTCTAAATTGTTTTCCGAAGCTTTTTCAAAGATGAACTTCTACATTGTGATTTAGCTATGGGTTCTAGCATAAAACGTTTTGAATATTTATATTATGATTGAATTGATGTTATTTTGATGGTTATAATCTAAACACTCTATGAATCCATGCAAATCATGAAGTTCAAGTTTTGACTGTATTATGGGTGAAATGATCATGTGTCTATATTAATGAATTGTTGTGTACTTTGGTTTGGGCTATTGGATTATGGATGACTTATATTATATTCATATGTAGGCTTTCCTAAATTTATAAATTCATACTGAAATACTTTGCATTCATTGTGTTTTATAATTATTGGATTCAATTAGTAATCATGAACATTGGTAAGGGCGTTTAGGGATTGTGTTGGATGATTTGTCTATGGATTGAAGTTATGAGATTGGATTGGTTGTATGCTTCCCTAGATCTATATTTATTATATTGTATAAGTATTAAACTATGATGTTGATTTGTATGCTCCATTTATGATGGCGTTGCTTATGTGCTACACTTGTGAATTATGTGTCCTTGACGACATTACTTTATGAATTGTGAAACAATGTGTTCTCGTCGAAGTTAATTTATGAAGTGTGGTATTACAATGTTATTACTTAATTTTTTGAGTATTGTGAATTTCTTGATGACTTATGTGTGTATGTGAAGTCTGAGCATCAGTTCACCAAGTTGATGATATGTGTCTCTAGAGGCTATTGTGAAGTTCTTATGTGTATTACTTGATATTGAAGTATGATGCTTCTTGATGATTTATATGAGACTTATGATGGGTTAGATATATGATTTTATTGAACTTTGTAGGGTTAATTGAAATTATAGTTAGTTGACCCTACATGATACATGAATGATATTGTATATGTGTTAAGATGATAATGAAGTGTATCTTGTTTAGGTAGACTTGTGTCTTTTACTTGATACGTGAAGTACATGAATATGAATACTTGACTTATCAGGTTAGAATAACCTTTTTCATGAATATATATGTATGAATGGAACATGATCTTGACAATAAAAAAAAGGTCATTTATGTGAAACCTTCGAGAATGAAGGCTATGATATCCTTGAAGTGGAAAGTCGTAATTCTATCCTAATCGTGTGAATGGTGGACTTAAGGTTCATCGGCTGGAATGGCGAGAAATATTACTAAGGAAATTCATTAAGCTATCCTATTTACCATATTAAGGAAACCCTAGGGGACCTCCTTTAGGTATAATGTGATTTGGTTATGATCAAGATATGGTAGTGAGTATGTTTGTGGAGTATCTCTAGTTGCATGGGAAGGATAAAGTAGAAATAAAACCTTCATATTCCTTAATCATGTGCCTACATGGGTTGTGTCCTAGTTCTACAATTGGCAAGTAGAACACCTTTTATAGGAGTGGGGTTGACTCCGGATTCCATGTTGAGCTACCATTTTCTATGTCTTTTACTGCCTATTCTCATCATGTTTGATACATTCTAGTGGATGAGTTTTACTAAGTTTAGGTAGTGCAATGGGACACTATCTAAACATTGCGCGATTAGGATTTGAAGATGTTAATAAGCGAGTCCCCGGTCCTTATCCAAGACAACTATGTGAATGCCCTCACATGTTGAATGTCACTTAAATGCTCTTCAAATATAATGACTTAAGTAAGGTATGTAAATGAAAAAATAGGTATCTAAAGTGGCTTTGAGGATTGCTTAGATAGGCTTCGAGACAGTGTATGGGTGTTCTCTTTTTGTTTTACTTAGGTGAGTCTTAGAGTAATTCCTGGTAGAAAGGTTGAGTAATATTGAAATGGGAATAATATTTTCTTAGGTACTTTAAATGGTATCTTTGACGTGTGCAAAGGTATAATATGGGGGTCGCTTCATTTCTCACTCAAGTGTGCCTTAGAATCACCTTTGCTAGGAGGGTCTCATGTTTATGTGATTTGATTTGTTTTTTATGTTAAATTCTGATATGTGACTTATATGTGAAGTTTGTATGATATATACTTTTCTATATTATGAGATGAAAGTTTACTGTCAAGAGCATATTTCTGTACAAATGTCTGTTTCTCGTGATATTTTGCATTAGGCAATACTTAGTTCACGCAATATATAAATTCCATAAATTTTGTCTATTTCTAAAGGTGTGGCTAGCAGGTGAGAGGTATCTTGAAGCAGAGCTTGGAAACTAGGACTTTTTCAAGCAAAGGTGGGGTATGTCCTCAATTAATTTGAGGATATAAAGATCCTTAAATTTTTTTTAGGAAACAAATATTGTAATAGACTGAGTTTCTATGTTTCATTTGTATGGGACATGTCCTAAGTATTCTTGAGTCTAACATTGGCGTATGTTGAGACTTTGTATTTTCTATTGGTTTATATGAAAGATGTTTTGAGACATTATTGTTGTGAAAAGTTTAAATTCCACACTACTTTTCATACATGTATGCAATGAATAATGCCAAAGGGCTTGTACAAGACCTCAAAGAGGTCAATTACGCCATTTTGAAATCCGAGAACACCCTATCTTGTAGGTTGTACTCTCGGGGTGTTACATGTGTGTGAGTGGGTTGTATGGGTGGTCGAGTGATAACTCACACAAGTGAGCCTTAGAATAACCTTTTGTAGGAGGGTCTCTTGTTTATGTGATTTGAAGTGATCTTGATGCTATATTGTTGAATGTGACTATAGGTGCTTATGTTGACTTGTATGTAAGTCTTAGACGTGTCTTATGATGTTTTATATAAAAAGAGCATGTTTTATTCAAATGTCTTTTTCGCGTGACTTTATTTTATGTCACCATACTTAGTGCATTCTAATGTAATAATTCCATATATTTTATTTTATCTCTAATGGTGAAGGTGGAATTTGAGAGGAGTGTCGGATGTTAAGCTTGTATATTAGCTTTCATTCAAGAAAAGTTTGGGTATGTCCTCAATAGATTAAAAGACATCACTATGTTTAGTTTTCATTGTTAAAGACATTGTAATAGACGTAGATATTTCTATATTTTGATGTATTGTTCGTGTCCCAAGATATTCGTGTGACTAAGATTGAGATTTTGATACTTAGTCTTTCCTATGATGTGGTATGAAAGATATTTTGAACTATTACTATTTCTTTTGAAAAGTTTTAATTCTGCACTACTTTCCATGTCATAAATGATGTCAATGGGCTTGTACAATACCTCCCAGAGGTAAAGTATGTCCTGCCACTATTCGAAAAGTTTCATTTCTTCTAGGGTATACTCTTAGGCCGTGACAAGCTGTTAAGATGTGTTTTAGTTAATAAAGTTTGTAATAACACACTTGATTCAAGATAGTGAATTGATAAATGACTATTGAACATATAATCTACCAATAGAGGTTCAACAACTTTTAGCAAATGCTGATCACCCATTTAGAAAAATTGGCATGTTATTCATCACCGTCCCAAGAAACCCTATCTACTTTTTTTATTATGGGTTATATATAGTTGTTACTTGTTAACCAAATCCCTTCATTCGACATTAATTGTCAAAGTCTCAATATTTTCCTTATTTGTTGCAAAAATGACTACATCCTCAAATGGTTAGAATACAATTTACCACCTAGTAAAGTTCTTTACCATTTCACTCGATATGGGATCGACCCCAACACTTAGTTAGGTATATACCTATTAGTTACCCCCTACACATAGAATCACATGTTTTTTAGTTGAGCATTATCACAAAATGGTGATGCTGCTGGTTAGTGGTGTTTAGATCTCATTTATTTAAGTTTAGTTGTGAACTGATTTTGTTGTTGTTTAATAAAAATTTTTGTATTATGTTTGTGCTTCTCTTAAGAAGGTGAAGATTTATGTGATAATGAATGCGATGCCATCTGAAGTGGGAACAATGATTACATCTATAATTTGCACGATGTCACTAAACATGAGTTGAGAAGTTCAGGTGCTTTTGTATTTTCTCCGTTTGTGGGCAATGTGACGTTTCATGTTACCAGCACTATGTTCCATTCGATGTAAATGAAGGGAGTCTCTTTGGAGCTCTTGCTCCTAAGGACTCTCATGACCATATCGGCAACTTTGTGGATTGGTGGGAAAATTTTCTTTAAATAACATCACTCAGTAGTGTTAGACTTAATTTTTTCCCTATTATCTTATGGGGAAGGCAACAAAGTGGTGGGGTGATTTACCAAGGGAATAAATCACTTTGTGCGAGGAGCTCATTGTTTTATTATGTATGATTTTCCCTCCCTCGAAGATGGTGAAGTTGAGGGAAAATATTAAGAATATTAAGCGATTTGATGGTTAACTGAGTCATGAGACATGGTTGAGGTTGCAGATGTTGCTTCTCCTATTTCAAACTCATAAAAAACCGAGCAATGTGATGCAAAAATATTTCTATTGGATACACAATTCAGTTTATAAGGGTTTGGAAGACTAGCATCTACCTTTCTTAATGAGATGACAATAATCATTCATACTTGGTACAGTAAATTAGATATGTGTCTCTTTTTTAAATAGGGTTGACAAAGAAACAAGTGGAAAAGAACAGAGAACGAGATGAAAACTTGGTCAATATAATGTTTGAGGCATATCATGGGAAGTTTTTATAAGGATTTGAATATGGTCGGAGTTAGTGGAGTGAATCCAGAGACAACACATTTTGAGTCCATATACAATGAACAAGTAAACTTCTTATAAAATCATGGAAGATGTTTCCTTCAAAACAATGAAAGAGTGGGTCGAAATAAATCTTTGAATAGAGAGAGCGATAATAGTTGGACAAACAAAAATTTTGAAAGACGCGACCTTTGCATGTATTGGGGAGATTGGGATGGCGTCAAAGAACGATACATACTTCACTATGAGCGTCCATATCTAATTGATCCAAGGGTTTGTCCTTAAAAAAATTCACACTTAAGATGTGTTTGCTCGCATTCTCAACAAAGTTGAAGGAATAGGCAAGGTTCGAAAGGAAATTAATGATGTCGTCTTTTCACTAAGTAAAATTTTTACTTCATACTTAGTATCTATTAAGCATTTAGTAACACTGATAGGTAAAATCTCAACTAACTTTAATCCAAGAAGACAAAGAGGTCTACCGAGTTATACCATGGTTAATCCAAAGAATGAAGCTTGAATGTTTGTCTTCATCAGGAAACAATGTAAACTAAGGTACTTCTTTGGAGGAAACCCATGTTTTTGATTTTAGCTTTGTAGTTTTGATAAAGGTTTTTAATTTTGCAGGTTGAAAATTTGAAATTTTGAAAAATTATCAATTGGGCGAGTTATGGTGTTAAATATCCGAATAGGTTGGAAAGTGTTATGTACATCTCTCTTTTGACTTACTAGAGTTATGGTGTTAAATATCATCGCTGGGCAAGAGTAAGATTGAGCGTAAGACATAATGCATCTACTCCGTAAGTGGGTACCTTCGATGGGGCGGGAACTAAAGGGTAAAAAAGGAATCAAACCGTGATAAATTGAAAAATCACTGTTATTTTTCAATTTCAACTTTTGCACGTTTCAAATTATAATTTATATAATATCTTTGTTGATATTGGCGTGGGAGTCATTTCTGAGGGGCAATTTACATTTTCTTACATATTTACTATCTCTATTTTTGTGTTTGTCTGTACATACAGTGTAGGTTTTTTGAATCCTTTGTAGTGGGTCATGCTAGTTTATTCTTGAGAAAGTGAAACTCGAGATTCATCCTTTGTTTATAGATGATAAGAGTGGAGTTCATGAACTGGTCGACCTCTTGATAGTGTTAAGGTTCGAGTGAACTAAACAGAAATAAGATCATTGTTTGAGAGAAAATTGCTTACTTATAGACCATTCTACATATGACGAATAAATATTGTTGGGAATGAGGCACACCCATTAAGTTGATATTGATAATCGGTTAGTTAATCCCCCAAGTGTTTTCTAGTTATCTGATTTTTCGTTGGCAATTGTTGAAGTGGTAATTGCATATTTGAATTCAGCTATTAGACTCTTTATTACTGTATTAATTCAACTAGAAAGATCACCGTCATTCATTCATATTTATGTTAAAAATACTCTTTGTGGATCGGTCCCAATAAAGTTTCTTGAGTTATATACTAACAATATTTTACGCTTAGAATTAGATGAAATGTATCACGACCGGGAAGCACACCCTAGAAGTAACATGGCGTACTTGACCTCTCGGAGGTATTATGAAGCCTATACTCATCATTAGTTGCATAGTCATAGGAAATTTAGCGTAAAATTTAAAAAATTTCACAACATATGATAGAAATATCACTTCATATAGACATAATATAGGTCATAATATATAGTTAGACTTCAAATCTCTTTTGCCATTTGTAGTGACACACATAATTAACTGTGTTAAATTAGAGATTCGGTAGTGTTTCATCAATTAATAATGCGTTAAAATATCTATTTTAATGTTTGAAGATAGTTTAGTAAGTTTAAAACTCAAATGTTAAGGAATGATCTAGACGTTCAAAAAGTAGCCTTGTGAGTTCTAGTGTGTCCTTGTTTGTTGTTCATGTTTTTAGATGTTTTTTGGTGTCTAAAACCAGTGGGTATGACTATAGTACCTTTAGGGACACACCAAGGGTCAAAAAGTTAGTGTACGATTTCCCTGGGGACCACCCTAAGGGTCTCCATGTAGGACACAAACGTTGGCCAAGGAATCTGCTGGGCAGCAAAAATATAGAGCCAAGGGCTCATCACGCAGCTGACACATGATTGGAAAACTTTTCACTGTGACGTGGGGCCAAGACGAATTCTTCTATCCCAAAATCAATTCCAGAACCAAGATCAGGAGATGACACCGCGACGTGCAGCCAAATCCCAGTTTTGGTCTCTTTTTTTAAAATTAAATTAGACTTTGGAAAAGAGCCCAATTAGTGCACGGGTATTTGGAAAACTTTGGAGATTTTTTGTTGACGGTTTAAGGTCACTTTAAATCCAATTCCACCACCAATTCAAAACCACAAGTTCAAGATGTTTCAAGCACAATGGAAGAAGACAAAAATTTTCAAGTTTATTCAAGAAAATCTGTTGGTTTTCTTAACATTAAGGTACGGTATTTCATCCTTGAACTTTCTTTCATTCAAGAAGTCACTTCAAAGAGATATAAAAAATTGTATCCAAAATATTACATGTATAATGTTTGACTCTATGTATGGTTCTTTGCATGAAAATATTTTGATGGTTAAAATAAGGTTTTTTTTAGTCTTGTTTTATGATTTAATTTTCAAACCCCAATGAAACCATATTTATGCTTATTACCAAATTTTGGCTTATGAAGTGGATTCATTACTTTTCGCTAGATAATGTTAGAGTTGAATTTCTTTTGATTTAATTAGGGTTAGCTACTGCCTTTACATGCTATATTATCTTGCTTTGATGAAATCTTGATGAAAGGGGGTGAACGCTCGGATGACGTGTAAGTTTCTCTATCCTGTATAGTTTCTATTGAAATGTTTTTAAGTGGTATGGTCCACCTTGGTGGCGCTGTTTACATGGAAGATATAAATATGTGCTTTCATCAGTATTGTGAGTATGACCATGACGGGATTGTATGTGAAGTTTAGTGATAATGTTGATGTTCATGTTGATAGACTTTATAAAGCATGAATTGCATTGTTTCTACATATTATGTCTAAATGGAGTATGTGTATATGTGAAGCATTCTAGTGTGTGAAGTGTGACAAATAAAGATGTAAGACTGATTAGAAATAAATATTATTGAAATGGTGATTATCTGAAATGTGTACTCACATATACACACAAACTTTGAATAAATGAATGAAGCTAATGAATGTGAATGGGAGATGTAGGTTGAACACTCATTGTGAGTAGTGATGAAGTGTCTAGACCATTTCCCACTCCTTTTAAAAGACTCTAGGATTGAAAATGCGAGTTTTGGTGTGAACACTCTTCGTAAGTTGAGATGAAGTGTTCAATAGCAACTTCACTATTCCTAAAAGATTTATGAGATAGGTTAGAGGATACAGAGTCCTCGTGAGTTTAAATGTGGTGTCAAATAGTTATCCCTTGACCTTTAGCAATGAATGTTTAAGAATCAGTGGAGAAGTTATGCTTAGCAACGAAAGGATATGAAGAAGGAGTTGTTACACTTCGTGAGTTGAGATGCTGTATCCAATATACCTCTTAAGATAAGTACTCCTCGTTAGTAATGAATTAGTTACTTAGAAGCAATTTCCTTATCCCTTAACTATGCGCCCACGTAGGTATAGCTATGGGAGATTCCATTTAAAGGCTAATAGAATGACCATACCCTAGGCAATTGGAGATCCCTCATGCGGTAAAGGTTACTATCGGGATTCCATGTCTATATCTGATTGTTTGTGTTGGTTAAAGCTATCCCCCTCAAAAAAATGTAATGAACTAAGTCTTCTAAATATTGTACTACATAGACATTGTGGTGGTATGGGACTCTATCTATTGATTGCACGAGTAGGCACTTGAAATGGGAGTCTTGGTGTGTCTTTATATGAAATATATGAATTAGTTATTATGTAATGTAAATGAGTTATGTGACATAATGTATAATTTAAAGTAAGCATGTTAAAGTTATATCTTATATGATGAAGTTTATGAATGATGAATGTGGTGTGGTTAATCTAAGGTAATCCTCAAGCAGAACTTGGTGGAAGTAGTAGTATGGTATGCTACTTTCACATTGCACTTTATGTAACTTGAGAATTTTCTTGGAGAAGGGAACTTATGTTAAGTCCTTAAATGTAAGTATGCGTCTTTAGAGTTTTGGGGTAGAATGTACACATGTTACCTGTGTGAAGTAAGTTTATGATTGGTAGTCTTTAGAATCACATAGGTGTGCATTTAAGGTATTGTATGGGCGGTTCCTTCATGTCTTACCTTAGTGAGCCTTAGGATAACCTTGGTTATGGAAACATCAAGGAAATGAGTTAACTGTGAGTTGGAAAGAAATGGGTTCACTGTAAAAAAATTTTCTTGAGTTTATTGTAATGTACATTTTGATGCTAAATTTAATGAAGTTCTATTCTATATGCTAAATGACGAATTATATGCTATTTTACTTCTATATTCATAAAGGTTTTCCTCAATTAGCATGAAATTTATTTCTACTAAAATGTCCTCATTTGCATGTTTTGCAGAATATCATACATAGTACAATGTGTCTACTAATCCTATACTCTTCTATACTCTATATGTATAGGTTGGAGGTAAGTAGAATGTTAGATGGCAAGCTTAGGAATCGACTCTCTCGAGGTTTTGTATGTTCTCATATATGCGAGGACATACACTATGTTTCCTTATTTCTTGTATAAGACTTATTGTGGATTTTCTTTCAATGTAAAGGGTCGTGTCCCAAAGATATTTCTGTTGTGCCTTTAAGTTGGCTTGTGAAAATGAGACTATTCTTTAGTGTTTTATAAAAGATATTTTCTTATTATTATTAATGTAGTGAGAAGTTTTAATTCCACACTACTTGTCATATCTTATGTAATGAACGATAGTTAAGAGACTAGCACGAGGCCTCGAAAGGGTGAAGTATGCCTTGTTTCGACTTAATAGTGAACATTTCTTCTAGGGTGTACTTGAGGGTCATTACACTATCTAAGACTCAACATCAATAGAATGGAATAGGGACACAACCCTTAACAACATAAAATAATAACTAAGCAATTACATAAACTTTTATAAGAACATGACATTGGAAATCCTTGAATCTTAAGGATCCCTTTCTTGAGCTTTGAAATCATCTATCAAGCCGTTCACTTTAGAGATATACTGTAAGCATTCATAGCTTACACTTTCTGTAAAAAGGTGAAGATTAATGGTGTTATTACAAGACAAAGTATGGCAACCATGCAAAAACATTAATTTAAAGAGGACATTTGGTTAGAAAACCATGATTCATGCCTTTTTGCAAAATTTAATAAGACCTTTATACCATAAGTACAACATATCTCATGTACTTCACATAGGCATATACACTATTGATAACATCACGTAAAGGCGCATAATTCATTTAAGGGACATTTATCATATTCATAGCATAATATTATCTCTACTGTAAGTTTCTTACCCGCATTTAACCCTGTAGTAAAACTTGGTGCAATACATGAATAGTGTCCCATTATACTACCCACATTCAAGCATTACCTTAAGGTCACCAAATTCAACATTCACATGACCTTCATTAACTCAAACATAAGCATTCATGAAATCATAGTATATCATAAGACACATATTTCATAACTAACTCAGCATTTTTCATAGACCACATAGGAGACTTATTCCAAGACCACATACAATTCAACACTTCCATCATAACCATAGTAAGGCAATAGTCAACATATACATACTTAGACTTCATTTCAATTAACATCATAAGACCTTACTCATATTCTAAATCTAAAGCTTACTAGTACAATGTACATGTAAATTACCATATCCTCACAAGTACTTAGTAAACTCACAAAGAGACTCTAAGCATAACATTTACTACATACATCAACATGAAAACAATTATACACTCTGTAGGACCTTCATCATATTCCAAGTAATACCAATATCGTACCTATTCAAAGTAAGATCTCATTATATAGTCAATAAGACCAATATCATTCATATAGAGTAAGACTTAATGAAATAGACATTACAAGACTCATACCATGCATATTATCTTACAATTAGGTCAATATGATAATGTCTTACATATAAGACAGATACATATACATACATATATAGAATACATTCCTAGAACTCCCTTTAAGAGATAAATGTGCAATGCATAGGTAAAATCCCATACCCTCACCTACACTAATAACCATTCTTTAGAGTATCCTAGTTACGGCTCATTACATTACATCCATTGTCTATTTTACATTAGGGAAATCCTAGCGTTAACCCACAAAAAGACCATGTAAGTCAAACATGGAATTTGGTGTCTTCCCCTCGCACAAAAAGTGGGTATCTTACTTTCCCAGGAAAGACATGAGTATCATTTTGTCATATATGGAAGGTACCCCATAAACATAACAGGTGTCATCATTATCCGAGAGGACTGGGACTAGCCTCTTATCATTCATCATTATATGCATAGGTTAAACATAAAGAAAATTTAAAACTATTCATCTATACTACTCCATGAGGTTTACGTAGACCTCTCGCTTACACATAATATATTCATATAGAGTATACATAGACTTCTCGCTTACACATAATATATTCATATCGAGTGTATATAGACCCTTCGTATAAGAAGATTACATAGTCTTCTATTTTTATGCCACATATATACAAGATACATAACATAATATTAAAAAGGGATGTCTGATATAAATAATCTAAATGGAGTCAAATCAACATAGGAATATGCCCTTACACAATGTAGAAAGGCTAATTAGGGCTTACTACAGTATATCGAAACAACATAAATGAAGCGCTTGTTTTTAATTATAACAAAGAACCAAAGCTAGAGTAATAACAATGTATCATCCTCGATCTTGAGGACACACCCACACTTGAACGATGATTCAAAGCCTTTCTTAAAAAGTACTCACGAACCCTTCAATAACCGGAAAAGAAAATGTTTGGGGAAAAGGGAGAAATAGAGGTAGCACAACATTTGTATTAAGTATGGAATCATATGCACATACAACATAGCAATCATGCTAAAAAGCACTTTTATTCAAAAGAATGCTAAGTATATTTTAAAAGCCTTATGCACATTCAAGAACCAATACAAGACAATAAGCACAAATTTCTTAAGTTAACAAAATATATATTACAAAACTAACAATACAAAGTATAGTAAAGTAAACATGCATATCATCATAATTGATCACATAATGAAGATCACTCTATCAACAAGTTATAATATAACCATGAATGTATCAGAGTTCATAAAATCATAACCAAAGAATGCCCATCACTCATACACCCACATTATGTCCAGTAATACAATGACTATGTAAGTCCCCATAACCTCACTCAATCAAGTAAACTCAGTAAGAAATTTAAGCAATGCCCAACTTCACATACTATATCATTAAGTGTAAACATCATCATACTTTAGTAATAGAGACAAATCACATGTTCATAAGTGAAAAAAACATCACATTTTGTCATTAACATGTAAGATCAACATATACATATCATTTACATTTATTAGCTTAAAATTACATAAGAACATCCTTCTAAGATTTATCTCAAGGCTAACTGATGCAATGTATAGGTAGAGTGTCATAACCCCCTAGGTCATCCTTGTTAAAGTTCACCTTGTTACTTCATTTTTCTCTTTTGGGAATATCTTGCTTTAACTTACATAGACATCATGATCTAATGTGGAATCCGGTGTCATGGAACCTTACATCGAAAAGGCGAAATACTTGCATAGGTAGTACTAAAACATGATCATAGCATCTATGTGGATCCACTAGCAAGTATTCTTATTGGGGAAACATAGTTCAAGAACTAGGAGAAGTAGTTGGGACCCTCTTTATGATAAATGCATTAGAGTCTCCAATCTCATTAGTACGTTTGTGCTCCTACCTTTCTTATGTGGGAAGGGACATTACTCACTTCTAGTTCACTCATTTCTAAGCTAGAGTCCCTTTTGAAATGTCTTTCATTAATAATCATAACATAGTTTTGGTTATACGGTCTAACACTCATATATTAATCATCATAGCTCATTAAGATTTGCATGAGTATCTTCCTTTTAATACAATTAACAGATGTGAGGTAAGCATATTTACATAATTACATTATAATAAGGCACATAGGCAATTCATCACCATCCTTTTATCAATACATGTCAGCCAACAATTTACAAGTCATAATTAAATTATAATAAGGCACATAGGCAATTCATCACCATCCTTTTATCAATACATGTTAGCCAACAATTTACAAGTCATAATCAAGACATTCCAATTCACATCATACCAAACCTAATCAATCTTATGATAAGGTATATTCCAATATAAATTCATAACTAAACACAAGAAATCATAATTCAATAAAGGATTGAGATGACAAAACTTACCCCAATCTCCTTCAGAAGCCATCATCCAAGGTTTTACAATCAACAATCAAATCTAACCCAAAAATTGGTGTAATATCATCACACAATTGTAACTTACACAATAATTAAGTCAATTTAATCACTCCACACAACAATTTATCAATAGTTCATAACCTAGGGTTAGGGACTTCGGCCTATTTTGATGATCTAATCTGCAGAACTAGGTTAAATCATAAATAAATAACATAATTGAATGATAATACATATTAATATAATAATAATCATCTAAATAGACCATAAACAAAGCAATTTAGAAGATCAAATTCGTAATAAAAGAAAACTCACTTGAAACTCATCTTTTTTAAATCAATCTAGGGGAAACCATTTGGGGAAAGTATCCCTAATGTGAATGGAATACCATACCTTGTTGGTTGATGAAGAATGAGGTAGAAAATTATTCTTATTTATGACCTAGAACCCTCTTCTACTTGGTATTCTATTGAGTTTCTTTGGGAGATAAAGAAGAGAGAATGAAGAGATATTTGGTTTTGGGAATTACGAGAGTTGGGTTAGTTTAATTATGTTGGGGGCTTTATACAAGTCATTAAATAACTTAATAAGTCCTCCATTAACCTCTTAATAATTAAATAACCACTTAATTAATTAATTTGACTGATTAAAACATGGAAGTCGTACCGAGACGTTTAGACTATAAAATAAATTTAATACATGTTAGACACCTTACTACAAAATTCCATCGAAGTACTACTCCTTAAACCTAGTCTAATACGCTAAGGCACACTAGCACCTCTTGAATTAGTTTCATGAAGTCATGTATGTTTCTTGACATTTTGATTCTAAAACATTCTAAATGACTTATATGCATTATACTTAACGTTAAAATAGTGATACAACTCTTATACTCTCTTGTTAACCTCGAGAATAGGCTTTAGACTTTTTGGAGTATTACATTATCCCTCCCCCCATTAGGAATATTCGTCCCTGAAAGACATTAAAATTCTTTGAAAGGAATGAATAGACTCAAGACTTGCATCGTAACAATAAAAAACATATCACAATATGAGTTACAACTTAAATGAACATAACCACATGCCCTCTTAACCAATCCAATGCAAAACATCATTTTAAACTCATAAGATCTCAACATTCACTACATGCGCATTCACTTATGCCACAACTTTATTCAACGAATAATAACATACTTAATACAACTCATGTGGGCACCACTTTCAAAAGTACACCACATAAGTTCAAATCATGTTAAACAACATTTTTTTAAAACTTTCACTTATATAGGCATAGATCACTGTAATTCACTGTAATAAAACATATATTTCAATTTTTTACAAAAAATAAAGGGAACTTCAAATAAACTCATTATTTTCACTATAGATAGTAACAAATAACCTTAGTTATAAAATTGATGAGGGTAACGGGACTTCATATCAGCCTTGGCCTTCCATGTTTCACCCTTAACTAGGTGATTCTTCCATTTAACCTTTACGAAAGCCACCTCCTTTTTCCTTAACATCTCTACTTGTCTATAAAGGATTTCTATCGGGACCTCCTCATAGGTGAGGTTATCTTGCAAACCCTGACTCTCAATAGGAATAATGTACTCGGGATCACCGATATATTTCTTATGCATGGAGACATGGAATACTAGATGAAACGAAGCCAATTAACAAGGTAATCTAAACTCATATGCTACCTTTTCAACCCTTTGCATAATTTCATAATGACCCAGATAAAGAGTACTCAACTTTCCCTTTTCTCCAAATCACACCACTTGCTTCATAGGTGAAATTATTAGATACAACTTGTAACCTTCTTCAAACTCTAAGTATCTCCTCATATGGTCGGTATAGGACTTTTGTCGGCTAAAAGTTGTTACGGTTCATTAACATATGAAATATCTCCAAAATCTTATCAATCAAATCGAAACTGAAGAGTGAAGACTCGCCCACTTCTAACCATCCAATTGGAGATCTCCATCTAGTACCATAAAGACCTCGAAAGGAGCCATAGATATAGATTTATTGTAGCTATTGTTGTAAGAAAACTCAACCAAAGGCAACTGTTTGTCCCAATTTCAATTGAAATCAATTATACAAGATCTAAGCATATCCTCAAGGGTTTGGATAGTATGATCTGCTTGACCATCCGTTTGGGTATGAAAAGGGGTGCTTAGCTTCAGCTTGGTTCCCAATCCTTTTTGGACTGACATGCCAAACCTAGATGTGAATTGTGTATCCCTATCCGATAAATGTAACACCCCGGAAATTCATGACCTTTTATAGAGCCTAATATGATGACAAATAATGATTTTAGACCTTAATAAGTATAAAATACTTTTTTTATAAGTATTGGATCCAGCTGCCTTGGCATCTTGCTTGCCCAACTTCGGGTCCTCCCTAAGGACCCGTCAGGTGGTCCATGGGGTGTTGTAACTGTATTTTTTACCCTACGTAGTACTTACTAGATATTCAAAGTCTTTTTAGAAGATTTGCACATCAAATGACCCTCCTAAACCTTCACAAAAATTAGGGACCTCAACTAGTTGAATTTCACTAGATTCCGGACGTGAAGTCCTTTCATGCGCGCAGGCAAATTTTGGTGGCTTTTGTGCATCGCGCAGCCATCACGTTGGAATTGAAACACGGGGATGAGATGGAACCTAATGACTCAGCTCAAAATCTGAAACTAAATTTGGGAACTAGCCTTGCGAGATGCACCTACTTTCCAAATATCGGAAAAGTCGTATTTTGGGTGTTTTGACTTCACAAATAAACACATTTAAGTGAGGCGTCTTTTGGGTAATTTAATGAGAGACTATATAAATTCGTAAGGTCAGTTTTAGGTCAATTTTATCACTCAAAAAAAGTTCCACAGGGTGAACTCAAAAATCTCTCTCTCCCAAATTCTCTCTCTTCCTCCAAAATCCGTTGAAGATCCATAGAGCTCCAAGAAAAAGATCAAGCCTTCATGTTTTTCAACTGAATTTAGTGTATTAATATTCATTAGGGTATTATTTGTTCCACTCTTGGTATTACTTTCCCCAAGAGGTCCTTCATAAGATGATTTTTAGAACCCCCAAAACAAGGGTTTTTCTCCTCACATGGGTCTTCTTTCTAAAAAGAAAGTGTGAGTTATTTGTGATGAATTATAATGAATTATGTTGTCTTAGAATTTAATTTATTGTCAATTTATGAATTCCTATGAGTTTTCGCTTTCAATGTCCTTCCCCTAAATCCCTAATTTCTTCAATTCATTGAAGTTAATTGTTGAGGGTTATGAACATGTCCCTTTTTTACTTTGATTTAAGTTATATTAATACTTCATGAATTTCCCTATTTAATATGTTGGTTGTGATTTCTCGGGTATTGAATTATGAAGTCACATGAAGGGAAATTATATATGACCTTGATTCTTCTTTGATCTCAATTATGCAATGTCGAATTTCATTATTTGATAATGATCTTATAGCTAATTGTGTTGTTGTCATGTTGGTGACAAGAATCCCTCATACCTAATCCTAGATATATGAATTGGCTATGAAGTATGAAATTATGTTATGATGAGATCATTATATGATTGAATGTAGTTTCTCATGAATTTAAATGTTGTGTCTAAATTGAAAAAGGATAGTTCTCACTGGTGATTACCTATGATATATTACGATAAGATGTTTGCTTAAAGGTCTAAAAGAGACCAATGTGAACATATATGATTATTACTAAAGTGAATAATTGCTTAGCACGTAAAGGGCATATAAATGAGATGGAAGTCTCCCGTTAGTAAGTCCCATCTGCCACATGGATTCCCTCACGTTAGTAAGTCCCGATTCCCTAATTATGTGATGTCTCATTATATGGAAACCTCCATGTTAGCAAGTAAAAGGTTTCTATCAACAATCTTACCCTTAACTATGTGTCTACATAGTAATCTTTCTTTTTGGATTCACCTAGATAGTTATGTACAAATGGTTACACCTCAGGCAAATGTTAACCCTCTCTTTTCCGTGTAGATCACATTGTCTCATGTCGGTTGTTACACTTATCTCCATAATTTATAAGTAAATTAATGGGTGAAGTATGTTATCTCATACTAGGGTTATCTTGAAGGCTTTTACATAGGGTGAGGGATGGTATGGGACTTCTTTTACTCATTGAACATGTGAGATCCTAAGAGATAGTTCCAATAGTGTTCTTTTATGATTATGATTACGATTATGATTATGTTATTAAGGTATGAGTAAGTATTTTTGTATATGCATGTTATGAAAATATGGTGTAAGTATGACGTGGATTGCTTTATGTGATAGTTAGCCTTGGATGGGATTATGCGGTTCTATCTTTGCCATTGCATATCTATTGTTTGGGTAATTAACATGTTGGGTTGTTATTGCGTTTAATTGACTTATTATCCTTTTTATATATGCATGTTGAGTTAAATCGATATAAAGCATGATCTCGAGTAAATTTCCCTTTTCGCATGCATTGATGATTTTGTCCGTAGGAGCCATACTTAGTATATCTGGTTTGTACAAACCCATATTTTCTCCGTTTTCCCCAAAAATTTTAGGTCCGGGCTATTGAGGAGATTCGTGATCACTTAAGAGGAAGACTTGGCTGCTTCATAAGTCAATTGGTGAGACCTCATGTGTTCCGAGGATAAAGCCAGTAATCAAGCCTTATTAGTCTTGTCAATATTTTGAGACAATTATTCAATTCTCATGTTAAGACTTTAATTGACGCCTAGATGGCATATTGTAATAGAATAAGGTCTAACCCCAAACTATTTTGATTCATTTTATAGATTGATTTATGTGAGACAAAGTATTAAACTAAATTTGTATATGTTATATGTTGTTTATGCGAGAAGCCTGTGTATGCTTACTATGTAAGGTCTATGTAAACCTCATCATTATTTAAGTAAAAGTTTTAATTTTTTGAATATATAAACCTAGCTATTTGATAACGAATACTAAGTGGCTTGTCATAATCCTCTTTTAGGACAATGACGCTGATAACGACTAGGGTGTACTTTGGGTTGTTACAAAGTTGATATCACATCATTTGGTTAAAGTAAATCCTAAGAGTGATGTCTTATTAAACCACATCGATTTATGGTCTTATTAATAATTGTGAAAAGCGCTACACTTATGAGTGAGAGACTATTTGATGTTTAGGAACATTCACGCTCTTCTTATTCCTTGGTCGTGCCTAAGAGTCCTAGCTCTCTTTAGCCCTTTATTCTATCCCTTTTATTGTTCTTATAAGCAATGAATACAAGGATGAAGAATGCTCAAAGGGTCATAGAGGGGATTCCGCCTATAGATCCTCAAAACCCTCAAGATCCTATTAAAGAAGGGGCTATGTCTAACGTTGACATAAGGTCGGCCATACATAGCTTGACTCAAGTGTTGGCTACCCAAGTTTCTAGGGATGCAAGAGTGCAAGCGAATTCGAGATCTAATGCTACCACTTTAAGAATTAGGGATTTCACACGGATATATCCCCTACTTTATTCGGTTCAAAGGTGGAGGAGGACCCACAAGGGTTCGTTAATGAAGTATTCAAAGTTCTTGATGCTATTGGGGTTTCTTCTTAAGAAAAAGAAACTAGTTGCCTACCAACTCAAAGACATAGTTCATGTTTGGTTTGACGAAAGGAAGGATGAGAGGCTGATTATAGAATGACGGATTACTTGGGGAGCTTTCAAAACGACTTTACATGATAGGTTCTTTCCCTTGGAACTAAGGGAGAGGAAAATGAAAGAATTCAACAACCTTCATCAAGGCGGTATGAGCGGTAAGGTGTATAGCCTCAATTTCACTCAACTAATCAAGTATGCTACATTTATGGTTGTTGATATCCGATCTTGTGGTTAATGAGTGTAGGTCGGTTATGTTAATTCATAGCATGGACATTTCTCGCCTCATAGTTCATGCCAAAAATATTGAGGAGCAAAATCTTAATCAAGCTAGTAGGGATTTGAAGAAGGTAAAACAGAAGATAGGAATTCATCCAAGGCTAAGTTTGAGGTACAAGACAAACCAATGTTCAAAGGAGGTTTTCCAACTAAGGACCTTCTAATTCTCCAAGGGACAACAAGAATAAGGTGCCTACAACAAATCCCAAGAGGGTAAAGGTGGAAGATCTTATGTTGAGAATCCTCTTTTTGCAAAATGTCATAAGATACATGGTGGTAAGTGCCTAGTTGGCATGGGTAATTGCTATGGTTGTGGGAACATTGGTCATATGAAGATACATTGCCCTATGATTATTTCTCAAGGAAGGGAAAATGTTTAAGCTCACGAAGGTTCCCCAAATATAGATACTCCCAAGAAGAATCCCTTTTAATATCTCAAATCCCTAAGTGATAAAGAGATATCACCGAACGGGGTCACCTGTATGTTGAAATGATTTTCCTTTGTTGTATATTGCTTTGTTTTTTCTAGGAGATACATTGTAATTTGTGACCCTTCTTGTCTCCATGAAATTTTATATACTACCCAACAAATTATGAAAAACCTTTTTTTGTTTCTACCTTGGTGGGTGCTTCCGTGGTGGTTCATAGAGTCTATAAAGATTGTCCTGTTTCCTTTCCGGATAGTGTTACATTAGTTGACTTGATAGAACTTTATATGATAGATTTTGATTTCATATTGGGAATGGATTGGTTGTATTCTTGGTTTGCTTTGATTGATTGTAGGACAAGGGTACTCCAATTTCAATTTCCAAATGAACCCCATTTTTGATTGGAAGGGAGGGAACTTATATACTAGTGGTAAGATCATTTCATTTCTAAAATCTTGCAAGTTGATTGCAAAGGGTTGTCTTTACCACATAGTGAGCGTTAGGGATGTTTAATCCGAGTTCCCTCCAATTGAGTCGGTACCCGTAGTGAGGGAATTTCTGGATGTCTTTCGCGATGATCGTCCCGGAATATCTCCCGAACTGGAGATTGATTTAGACATAGAATTATTGTTGAATACACAACCTATTTCAATCACTTCTTATTGTATGGCCCAGGCTGAATTGATGGATCTAAAGGCTCATCTCAAAGATTTTTTTTGGATAAGGGCTTTATTCAACCGAACATATATCCATGAGGTGCTCTGGTATTGTTTGTAAAGAAGAAGGACGGGTCATTGATGATGTGCATCGACTATCGTCAATTATACAGTCACTGTAAATAATGAGCACACTCTCCAAAAAGCGAGTTAATTTTCAAAAAATCAACTTGAGGTCGGGTTATCATCAAAATAGAGTGAGGGAAGATGATGTTCCAAAACAGCATTACAAATAAGACATGGTCATTTCAAATTCCTTGTGATATCATTTTGTCTAACTAATTACCCCGCGACTTTCATTAACTTCATGAACCGAGTTTTTATAAACTATCTTTATTTGTTTGTGATTGTCTTAATTGATGATATTTTGATATACTCAAGGAATGAGATTTATCATATGGATCATTTGATAATAGTTTTGCAAGTTCTCCAAGATAAAGAAATTTTTGCTTAATTTAGTAAATATGAATTTTGGTTGAGTGTGATAGCTTTCCTAGGACACGTTGTCTCTAGTTAACGGGTCCAGGTTAAACCCAAGAAAACGGATGTAGTCAAAAGTTGTCCTAGACCATTTAGTCCCACCGACATCCGGTGTTTTTTATCGATGGCCGATTATTATAGGAGGTTTGTTGAGGGATTTTCGCCGATCACATATCCATTAACGCCCTTAACCCAAAAGAAGTACAAGTTCGAATGGTCAGAATCTTATGAGAAGAGCTTCTAAATATAGAAAGATAGAGTCTCCTCCGCTCCGATAGTCACCTTTTAGATTGTACTGATAGGTTTGTGGTTTAATATGATGCCTCCCGAGTAGGTATAGGATGTATTCTCATGTAACATGGAAAATTCATAGCGTATGCCTCTAGACAACTTAAGTAACATTAGAAGAATAATCCAACACACGACCTTGAGCTTGCGGTCGTGGTATTTTCTCTACATATTTGGAAATACTATCAATACATGGTGCATGTTGATGTGTTCACGGACCATAAGAGTCAAGAATATGCATTCACCCAAAGAAACATGAATTTACACTAAAGAAGATGGTTAGAGCTTCAAAAATACTATGATATGAGTATCCTTCACTATCCCGGGACAGTTAATATGGTGGAGAATGCTTTGAGTCTGGTGTCTATGGGTAGTGCGGCTCATGTGGTTTATGAGAAGAAAGAATTAGTGAAGGAGATTCATTGGTTAGCATGGTTGGGTGTTCGATTAAAACAATATTCAAATAGTGGCTTTATGGTACGTGCCAACTACGAGTCGTCATTAGTAGTGGATGTGTAATCTATGCAACTTATTGATCCCCCATTGATGGAGTTGAAGGAGTCGGTCCTTACAAAGATTAATGAATCATTCTCCCCAAGAGAGGATGGGGCACTTAGGTACTAAGGGAGGTTATGTGTTTGGGATGTGGATGGTTTAAGGTAGAAGATCATTGAAGAGGCTCATGGCAACCGACATTCTATTCTCCCGGGGCCACAAAGATGTATCATGATTTGTGTAACATTTTTATTTGTGGAATGGAATAAAAAGGGGAATAGCAAATTTTGTGGCTAGATGCTCGAATTGCGAACAAGTCAAAGCCGAGTACCAAGGTCCGAGAGGTCTTACAAAAAATATTAACATTCCTACTTGGAAGAGGTGTCAACATGGACTTCGTGGTAGGTTTACCTCGCACCCATCGATAACATGACTCAATATGGGCCATAGTGGATAGATTGACCAAGTCAACCCTCTTCCTTCACATAAAGGTTTCTTACTCGGTAGAGGAATATGCTAAGGATGTGAAGGTAATAATGAAGTTCTATGGGGTCCCCTTGTCAATCATTTCGTATAGGGGAACTCAATTCACTTCACAGTTTTTTAAATCTTACAAAGATTTATTTGACCCGAAAATAAAGCTTAGTATCGCTTTACACCCTCAAACGGCTGGACAAGTGGAGCATAAAATTAAACCTCTATAAGATATGCTAAGGGCTTGCGCAATTGATTCCAAGGGTAATAGGGATGATCACCTACAACTAATCGAGTTCTCCTACCAGAACAGCTACCATAAATGTATCGGTATGGCACCTTTTGAAGCGCTTTATGGTAGAAAATACTTGTACCCGATTGGATGGTTAGAAGTGGGTGAGTTTGCTTTTTTAGTCCCGAGTTAGTGTATGAAGCCATGGACAAAGTTCTGCTCATAAAGGAGAGGTTTAAAATGTCTTTTAGTCGGCAAAAGTTTAACACTGACAATAGAAAGAGAGACTTTGAATTTAAAGTACGAGATTGGGTCTATTTAAAAATTTCACCCATTAAATGTGTACTCAGGTTAGAAATGAAAAGGAAGCTTATTCATCATTATATAGGTGGGACAGAATGAAATTTTGAAGAGAGTTGGGAGTGTTGCCTATGACTTGAGGTTGCCAAATGAGTTGGTAATGATTCATCCACTGTTCCTTGTTTCTATGCTTATAAAGTGTTTAGGTGATCCGGATTCCAATCTTACTCTAGATGGTTTAGGGGTAAAGAAGGTCCTATCTTATGAGGTCCCATTTGATATTTTCGATTACCAAGTTAAGAGATCGAGGAATAAGGAGGTTTCCTCCGTAAAGGTTCAATGGAGAAACCACCTTGTTAAGGGCGCAACATGGTAGGCCAAGTCCGACATGAAGTCCCGCTATCCTCATCTTTTTCCCCTTACTCATATCCAGGATTGATGTTTGTAGTTCTCTATATGAATATCTTGAATAGTATTAATCTTATCATGTTTTTCTGAACATATGTGCATATTATAGTAGAAAT
The DNA here is from genome assembly GCF_001406875.1 of Solanum pennellii. Classification (NCBI taxonomy): domain Eukaryota; kingdom Viridiplantae; phylum Streptophyta; class Magnoliopsida; order Solanales; family Solanaceae; genus Solanum; species Solanum pennellii. Next base: position 41,925,341 of record NC_028640.1, on the reverse strand, counting down.
TCATGCCTAAGGTGAGTTCTTTTTTTTCATTCCATGAAAATGCTTATTATGTTTGCTTTCACTTGAGTGTGTTATGTGTAATAAGTGTTCATGGATGTTTACAATGATCCTTTTTGATGTGATTTTTATAAGAAATCAGCATGTGAACTTTTAATTTTCATATTGAGCTTATACTGAAATTGGGAAGGTAGTACCTTCTTAAGCCAAACGAAAAGTTGAGCTTTTGTTATGGAATGTGTGAAATAAGTTCCTTTATGTTTATGCTATGTTTTTTTGTCCAAGGGAGTATGAATGTCCTTTTTCTGTTTCCCAATAGAAGGTTTTAGGTGTCTTTCGGGGACGAATGTTCCTAAGAGGGGGATATCGTAACACCCCAGAAATCCATTACCTATAATTGATCCTAATATGATGAGTAATAATGATTTTAGACCTAAATAATTATTAAAAACATCTTTGAGAAGTATTGGAGTCAGAGGATTAAAGAGAAGTCTTAACGTCCGAAAACTAGCGAAATTCAACTAGTTGACGTCCCTATTTTTGGTGAAGGTTTCGGAGGGTTATATGATTTCTAAAACTTGTGAGAAAACTTTCATTAGGTAGAATTTAGTATATAGTGTAAAAATGTACAATCACTACACCCCAAGGACCACCGGAGGGGTCCTTGGGAAGGACCTGTAGTTGGGCGGGCAATCTGACAAGGCAACTTGTGCGCAGGCAGATTCTAGTGGCTGCTGTGTTTCACAAAGCTATCACGAAAGAATCTGAAGTTGGATTCGCGACTTGGGGATGACACGGACTTTATTGTCTCACCTCAAAATTCGAAAATAAATTTGCGATTTAGCCTCGCAATGCACCTACTTCCTAGATATCGTAAAAGTCGTATTTTGGGTATTTGACTGCACAAATAAACCCTTTTAAGTGAGGGGTATTTTGGGTAATTTAATGGGTGACAATATAACGTCTTACGGTAATTTTTATGTCAATTTGATCACTCAAACCAAGTCTCACAAGTTGAAATAAAAAATCTCTCTCTCTCATAAATTCTCTCTCTTCCTCGAAACTCCCTTAAAAACTGATATAGCTCCAAGAAGAAGATCAAGCCTTCATGTTTTTCAGATCAATTTCGTGAACTAATCTTAATTAAGGTATGATTTATTTCACTCTTGGGATTTCATTCCCCATGAGGTTCTTCTAAAGATGATTTAGAGGTCCCCCAAAATAAGGGTTTTTCTCCTCTCATGGGTCTTCTTTCTTAAAAATAGTTGTGAGTTATTTTTTATGAAATATGATGAATTAATGTTGTCTAAGTATGAAATGATGATCAATTCATGAATTCCTATGAGCTTACCTTGACCCATGTCTTTCGACCAAATCCCTCATTTCTTGGATTAATTCAGATGAATTCTTTTGGGGGATGAACATGTCCCTTATTTACTTTTAATAAATTTATGTTGATAGTTAATTAATTTCCCTATTTCATATGTCAGTTTTGAGTTCATGGGTGTTGAAGTATGAAGTCCGATGAAGGGAAATGAGTGATAACCTTGATTTTCTTTTAATCAAAATTATGTAAGGTGAAATCTGCTTATATGATAATAATGCTATAGATAATTGGGTTGTTGTGATGTTGGTGACAATGATCTATCATCCCTAACTCTATTTCTATGAGTTGTCTATAAAGTGTGAAATTATGTTACGATGCAATCATTATATGATTTAGTGCAGTCTCTCATGAATTATAATATTGTGTCTAAATTAAAAGAATAGTTCTCACTTATGATCACCTATGAGCTATTATGATAAAATGTTTAGTTAAAGGTCTAAAAGGGAATAATATGAAATTTTATGATATTATATAATGATTATAAAAGTGATTATTTGCTTACCACCGAAAGGGCATGTAATGAGATGGAGGTCTCACGTTAGTAAGTTCGATCTCCCACATGGGTTTCCTCACATTAATAAGTTCGCATTCCCTTATTATGTGTTGTCTCATAAGATGGGAAACTCAACGTTAGTAAGCAATGTTTCTAGCAACAATCTCCTTGAACCTTAACTATGTGGCCACGTAGAATTCTATCTTGGTGGATCCACATAGATAGCTATGTACGAATGGTTTCACCTTAGGCATGCGTTAAACCTCTCTTTCCGGTGTGGGGGTAAAACACCAGATTCCATATAGCTCACGTGGTCTCATGTAGGTTATTACACTTATCTCCCTAATCTTAAAGTAAATGAATAGTGAAGTATCGGAACTCTTACTAGGGTTATCTTCAAGGCTGCTACCATAGGATGAGGGAGGGTATGAAACTTCTTTTACTCATTGCACATGTGGGATCGAAAGGATGATTCTAGTAGTGTTCTTTTATGATTATGGTTATGATCATGATTATGTTAAGAAGTTAAAGTATTTATTGATGTATTAGCATGTTTTAAAAATATATGGTAAGTATGAAATCGGTTGCTTAATATGTTACTTAGCCTTAGATGGGATTATGGTGTTCTATCGTGTCATTGCACTAGTATTGCTTGGGTGATTTACATGATTGGTTGTTATTATGCTGAATTGACTTATTATGCTTCTTATATATGTAGGTTGAGCTAAATTTATAGAAAGCATCCTTTCAACTAAATAGTCCTTTTCACGTGCATTGATGATTTTGTGCATAGGATTCATACTTGGTACATCTGGTTTGTACTAAACCATATTTTCTCCCTTTTGCCCAGACATTTTAGGTTCTATCCATTGAGGTGATTCGTGGTTATTGTAGAAGAATACTTGGCTTTTTTGTTAGTCAATTGGTTTGACCTCATGAGTTCTGGCATGACCGAAATCTAGACCCCAGATGAGACCGGCATCGTTGACCTCTAAGAGATAGTAGACAAGTCTTTATACGCCATTCTTACTTCATCTAGGTTAATTTTAGCGGAAAATTTGAAATTTTTGTTCTCTTATTTCATGCTAAAAATTTTAAACTTAACATCATAGGTGTTCACAAATAAACCATCTAATATAGAGATAATGAAATGAAAGAAACAGTTCGTAATTGCATTAAATATATTATTGCCATAAAGGTACCAATACTAAATGTTAAATGAAAGTTGAAATAAACACTAGTGGAACATGCTCCACTAGTTATGGCCTACATCTAAGGTACATAATAACGGTAGAAATCCACGAAAGCATGAGGGACTACCAAGTCCAGATGAAAGATCCACGTTCGAATAGTTGAATGTCAACCTGTAAGCTCTAGCGTCCACCTGTGCCTGCACCTAAAATTGTAGAATTGTATGGTATTAGTACACACTTATATTAAGTATTGGTATAGTCAAGCACACACCAAAGGTATGCATGACTAAAAACATCTGTTTCTTAACAACATGATTAATGAAAGTCAAGTCAATAGACTAGCAAAATTTGGACTAGGAAAGTCAGTGGACTTGTTAAATTTTTATTAGGAAAGTCATGCCATGAAAGTAACATGCATCATCATACCTATCATTTTGCACACAACACTTAACATATTGCACCTAGCACATAACATATTGCATATAGCACATAACATTTTTCATATAATTCATTCATATTCCATGAGACCTTGGAAAAATGGACTTGACATTAAGTCTTCTCAAAAAAAGGGCTCAATATATGGAACCTCAACTAGGGAGCCTTCTTTAGCAAACACAGAGTATGCTTCATTCATTCATACATACTTCATTTCATTTCTTTCATAGGCTAGTGTAAACACCAGCTATAACTAGGATGTTGTTTAAGACTTTCAACGAGTTCGTTGTGCAATGATCATGAATGACTTAGTGTCATTAGATAAATCTAGATTACCTATGAATCATCCTCTCTTAATAACATTGGTATCATTACTTCACTATGTGCATCATTTGAAGCTGACCTCACTCATTCATTGGGAACTTTAACTTTAACTGACATAGATCATTTGAGCGTGATAAAATCCAATGCCTCCCCCACACCGAAAATAGGTGGAATCACCAGCCAAAGTGACCCAAAACATGCTAGCATACATGGGAATTTAACCCTATCAGATCCCTATATTGGCAGTATAGATTCAAAGACTAGAAGATATATCGAGACCCATACCTGGCATGTCGGACAGTCTTATCACATGAGGTTTATGTGAAACTCCTTCCTCTCCCGAAAGAAGGCATCACCAATTATAGTTAGTCTATTTGTGCTTAGTATAATGTTCGTTTACATTCATCTCATACGTCATGTAAGTTGGCTTCTAGTATGAGGACATCATATCTCAATAGATGATTTCTTATATCATCATTAGTATTAAGTGTGTTGATCTCAATACTTTCATTAGAGTGTTCATACAAACTAGTCTCTTCATTAACTTTACACTCTCATATGTGAGTAAGTTTTGGTAACATTTACTTAGGCTCATGTGAGATTACTCTCATATTTTACATTAGCCTCCTAACATGTTGTGACAACATTCATTAACATTAGCACATTGACTCTTCATAATTAGTCACTCCTTTTTACGTGAATGTTCATTTCATCATATGCCAATGTACTTGTCCATTTAGTGTATTTCACACTCTTACTTACCCCTTCCAGGGTTTCATCATTTCATTGTTTATTTCACTATTTCATTTATGATTTTATCATGTGCCAATGCACTTAGACATTTAGTGTGTTTTACACTCTTATTTAAACCTCCTAGGGTTACATCATTTCATTACATACATCTTAGGTTCACTTATTTTTAAACTTATGCTAGACATATGGGTCTATACATAAAAGCCATGAGGCTTCGTTCATAGTTACTTTAAGTGATTCATATCTTCCTAAGATTATGTGGTTCAAGACTTATGCATCTTGTATGTATGCCAAGATATTTATTTTGATCTAAGCAGACAACATTATTTTTGAATATTCAAATTACGTATGACTTATGTATCAATACGAAATTTTGGCAAGGGAACCCGGTTTCGTATACCTTGGGCAACACTTACACTTTTGATTTATTTTATTTTTGTCCACACGGCTTGGGGATCCAAGATCAAGCCCCAACGCCTTCATTTTCTTTAATTTCTTTTAATTTTTCTCTTCATTTTTCGCTCAATGAGATTGAGAGGGTGTGGGATCGAAACCCGACAACCTCATTTATTTTTAGTTTTTGATTCTTTTAATTTCTCTCCTTTGGCCGAAGGTGTGCGGGTTTGAACCCCCACAACCCCACTTTAATTTCTTCTCCTTAATTTCCCTTGGTTCTGCCTAGAGGTCGTGGGTTCGATGCCCACGCGCCTCACCATTTTTTTTATATCTTAAGTTGACTGATAGATGGTGTGTTCGAATCCCACTCCTCTCATTTCTTTTTCTCATAATTCATTTTCCATCCAAGGTCATGGGTTCGAATCCCACATGTCACATTCCCTTTTTCTCATCTTATTTCATTGATTTTTAAGATGGTGATGTCACGGGTTCAATCCCTAGTGGTATTGCATATTTTAATTCATTTTTATAGAATGAAAATCCCCTTATCTTGTCCTAAGCTCATTAACAAGACGTTGGAAATTTTTGCAGCCAATTCTCTAACTTCTTTAACATTAAATGTTTAGACGCATTAAATATTTTTTTAGTGAGTTCTTTAGGTGCATTTTAAAGATTTCATTCGATAATGAGTTGCAATCAAAACAACATTTTTATATCAATTATGAACATCACTATTTACATAAACATGTTTACATGAAATACAAAGAACTAACATCACATTTTAGAGCCTTAAAGTCGAGGCACATAGCCATGGTTTACATTGCACACACGTACATATAGTTTTGGATAGCATAGTTGATCCTTCATACGATTTCAAACACACATACATGAACTTATTAATCACGAAAACCCAAAACACGCCTAATATCTACTAGCAAACATATCCAACCTACGAATCATTAAGAGCTAGTTACAGGGACATGCTACGGGGAACAACCCTAGTTTTCGGATTGAATATACTGAACCTTAGGGGTCTCTTAGCAAAGGGACCAACAGAGAAGCAAACCAATACCTTTTTTACGTTTAAACCTCGAATTGATGCACAAAAAACTTCTCCAAACACACGTCTAACACCAAATGATCAACACCCCACTCGACGGAAATCCTTCTCTTTGCCTACGTGATTGAATAACGTTTGCTTTTCATATATAATTGTGTTAGTTCTTGAAGTGTGAAGAACCTTGGTAAATTTTCTATTCATGACTGTTAGTTGGCAGATATAAAATTGAATGGGAGAAGAGAGAAGGAATGTGAATGTTGAGGAGATAGATGTGACAGAAAGTGAGAGTTTTATTAGGCTTAGGAGTCTAATTTAGGACTTAGTCAAATAAGGTTTTTATTAAATGATAAAAATATGATTTACCCTTTATTTTAAATCAGATAATAAATAATAAATAATAATTAATTACATTAATTAACCAACTTAAATTATAACAAATTTAATTCATTTCTTCCACCTAGGTTCAAACTCGGGTGGAATAAGACTTCACTGTAAGAACCAATTTTCGGCCCTCTCTCCCAAAAATACCCCTCCACCTTATTAATTAAATAATTAATTATATATTTTAGGGTAATTAAGATAGTACCCTTGTCCTGGAAAAAAGACTTTTTTACCCCTAGACCCTCCAAACTTATGATTTCCCCTTTTTATGTCTTGTAAAGACTCATCTGAGTAAATCTTCATATTCGAGAGCCCTACAAGGCGGGACCCAACCTTTCCTAGCTTAACTAACTCCCAAAGTTAGTTGGCTTGCATGTTGTGAGTGTTCAGAGGTCTGATTCCACGCGCATCAACCCGTTAGAACCCGGTCTAATCGTAGGCATTCTAGACACATTAGGCATTAGTTAGCATATCCATTTTATTAGGGTTGTTACAATTTCCTAAGATAAAGCCATTCATAAAGCCTTATTAATGATTTTTATGTTTTGAGGCAATTATTCCATTCTCATGTTGAGACTTTCATTGTAGCCTATATGGCATATTGTAATAAGCTAAGGGCTATGCCCAAACTATTGTGATTCAATTTATCGATGGTTTAATGTGTGAGAAAGTATTATACTAAATTCCTATATATTTTATGTTGTATATGTGATAAGCTTGTGTATGCTTCCTATTTAGAGGTCTATGTAAATCTTATCATTATATTAGTAAAAAATTTTATTTTCCACACATTTTGACTTATAATATGTGTTGACGAATAGTAAGAGCTTTGTCTTTGTACTCTTTGAAGAAGACGACAATAGTAATTACTTGGGTGTAATTTGTGTCGTTACAATATGATGGATAACGGAAATACCATGGCGACAGACAATTGCATCTATTAATATTTTTAAATAATCCTCCACCGATAGTGTGCACTTGATAAGAATAAAAAGAGTGGATTTGGTCAACCTATACACAACTACCCATATAGTGTCCTGTAGCTTGTGTTTGAGGCAAACCTACAAACAATTCCCTATTAATATCATCCCATTTCAATGTTGGAAATTGGATTTATTGAAGTAAGCCACTTGGCTATGGTTCTCGGCTTTGACTTGAATGCAATTTTGAAATTTTGCAACAGATTCCCCTATGCCCTTCTTAAAGCCTTCGTACCAAACACTTATCTAATGTCATAGTACATCTTCGTAAAACCGGAGGGAATTGAATAACAGGAACCATGAGATTCCGCAAGAACCCAATTTCACAAGTCATCAACATTGGGAACACACAACCTTCCTTGATACCTCAACACACCATCAACCCCTGAGGAGAATTAATCATTAAGCTTACAAAGAACTGATTCCTTCAAATCAATCAACGGTGTATCAAGGTATTGCTTAGACTTCACCTCAACTTCCAAAGACTATTAAGAGTTATGATGGACCATAAAACTACCATTCAGGGAATCTTTCAATCTAACACACAAACGAGCAAACCTATGAACATCTTTCACGAGGTCTCTCATGGCTTCTTCTACATGAGACACACTTCCCATGGGCATCCGACTTAGAGCAGCCGCAACCACATTGCCTTTGTCAGGTGGTAGAGAATTCTCGTGTCGTAATCTTTCAATAATTCCAACAACCTTCTTTGACGCAGATTTAACTCTTTTAGAGTAAACACATATTAAAGACTCTTGTGGTCGGTTTATACATCTACATGGACACCATATAAATAATGTCTCCATATTTTCAAGGAAAATACCACGGCCACTACTCAAGATCAAATGTTGGATAATTCTTCTCATGCACATTAAATTGTCTATAATCATAAATTACTACTTTCCAATATTGCATAAGAACACACCCTAAGCCCACTCGGGATGCATCACAATATAGAACGAATCCCTTCGTACCCTCTTGCAAGGTCAACACCAGAGTGGAGGTAGGTCTTTCTTTAATTATTTGGATGCTTTTTTCACATGCCTCCGATCACTCAAATTTCACACTCTTTTGAGTCAAAGTAGTCAAAGGAGATGTAATGGACGCAAAACCATGGACAAACCTCCTATAATATCTCGCTAGACAGAAAAGGCTTCTAATGTAGGTTGTAGTTTTGGTCTAGGCCAATTCCTTACCACCTTAGATTTCCTTTGATCTACCTCAATCCCCTTATTAGAGATGATATGACCAAAAAACGCCACCAACCTCAATAAAAACTCACATTTGCTATAGTTAGCAAATAATTGGTGTTCCTTAAGCACTTGAAACACTATTCTCAAATGGTCCATCTGTTCACCCTCATTTTTAGAATATACCATGATGTCATCAATGAAGACAATGACAAATGAATCTAGGTAAGTTCGAAGCACCTTATTCATGAGATCTATAAATCTCGCCGGGGCATTAGTGAGACCAAAGGACATTACTAAGAACTCCTCGTGACCATATCTAGTTTGGAATACCATTTTTGATGTATCCTCATCTATCACCCTGAGTATGTGATACATCGATCTCAAGTAAAACTTAAAAAAGTAGCATTGCACATAGAGTTGATCAATGAAGTCATCTATCCTAGGGAAAGGATACTTGATATTTATAGTGACTATATTGAGTTGGCGATAATCAATGCAAATTCTAAGGGACCCACACCTATTCTCCAGACACAATATCAAGAACTTCATGGAGAAATACTAGCTCTAATGAAGCATTTGTCTAGTAAGTCCTTGACTTAAGCCTTCAACTCTTTCAATTCTTCGGAAGTCATCCAATAAGGACAAATTTAAATGGGGTTTGTATCTCGTAGCAAGTAATTACCAAAATCAATTTCCCTGTCCATGAGGGATTCCGGGAAGATCATTAGGAAAGACTGCTGGAAATTTCCTCACTAAGGTGATTAACTCAATGAGAGGATTTTCAGAATCTAAATCTTTGACCCTTACAATATGGTATAAAAAACCCTTTGAGATAATTTTACTATTATTAAGAAGAGAGATAATACAAATTATAGGAATAAAATTTTCCCCTTCCACTCTAAGATGGGTTCATCTCAAAAATTGAACTTGAAAATTTTTGTTCTCCAATCTATGGAAGGAAAAAAATATGGCGACCAATCCATATCTAAAATTACATCAAAATCGTCCTTAAGAAGTTTTACTAATTAAACATGCGTAACTCTATTTGGCAATATTATAGGACAATTTATATATATACCCTCTTTGCAAACACCGACTCATCTACCGGGGTAGTTACTATTAAAGGTTCATTTAGAACATCAGGCAAAATATCAAACTTCGTAGCTATCAAGGGAGTAAAAAAAGATAATGTACTACACAGATCAAGTAAATCATAGACATCAACAGAGAAAAGTTGTAACATATCGATACCTTTTTCTTCCTCCTTCAATAAAGGGAAATCCCTAACCTTGTGGCCTCTCTTTCCACACCCAAAGTAATTGTATGTCCCAATAAGGCAATCACCATAATGCTTCTTGCCACACTTTCCACAAGTTGGCTTCTTGCTTGAGGAGCTAGTACCTCTTCCCTTTTGAGACATATAGTTAGACACTCTATCATCATAATCCTTTGGAAATTTGGAAGGAAGTTGATTAGAAAACCTCTTTTTAGATCTAGGCTTGTCTTGAATGTCAAGCCTACCATTTGAGAAACCACCTTCATAAGACTTTGCCATCTTGTGCTCCATACTTTTTCTCCTTGGCCGACTCTCTTCCACATGTTGAGCATGAACCATGAGACGAGAGAGATATTCATATTATCATAAATCATACCCGAATGACATTCTTCAACCAAGTCAACAGATACCCCTGTAAGGAAATGACTCGTCTTATCTCAAGGGTTTACACCAATGATAAAGTATAGTTGGACAATTTAGTGAATTTAAAGTAATAGTGAAGTACAGTCATACCTCCTTGACAAAGGTTGATGAATTTTTCCACCTTAGATTCCCTCAACTCTCTAGGAAAGAACCGATCATGAAATGCTCTCTTGAAGATCTCCCAAGTCACCGAACCACCCCTTTGTCCCCTATTATCCCTCAATTACAAATACAAAGTTTGGGCCACATCCTTAAGTTTATAGTCTGCCAACTCGGCCTTCTTATGTGAAGTCAAATCCATATCATAAAGAATCTTATAGACCTTATCAAGAAAATCTTGAGGGTCTTAATCCGCCCTCGACCCATAGAACAAAGGATGATTCATTCATGTAAAATCTCTGAATCGAGAGGGCATATAGTTAGAATTTTGAGGCACTTGATGTCCAACCTCTCTATTCACCTGAGCCATTATGTCTTGAACTTGAGAAGTGACGACATTAGCTTCAGAGGTCATGTATTGTGTCAATCGAAACTTGATCACCCATAGCAACTTCTTCAAGTTGAGTCACTTGGTTACATTATGGAAGAACTTGATTGTCTTGTCCTCCCACATTATCCATTTCTTCTTTGGCCCTTCTAGCAAGTCTCTCCGAGTATTCATACCTATAACCATGATACTAGGTTTAGGTTAAAGAATATAAATAGATTCTAGAGGCTCGACATGGGAATATACGAGGATGAACGTTTCTAATAATCAAATCCTTTCTCCTTCATAAGTGTGATGCACTTCATAATTATGAATAAGAATCTACATAGATGTGGTTTAATGAGACATCGCCTCTAGAGATCTTCAAACACTTCATCTGATACAAAGATTGTCACATCTGGGAAGTACCCCATAGACGTACCCGACGTCATCATCCTCGAAAAGGACCCGAACTAGCCTCTTAGCATTCATCATTACATTTACACGTTAAAAATGTAGAAAGTACAAAATTATTTAGCTACACTACTTCATTAGGTTAACTTAGACCTCTCTCTTACACATAATATATTCATATCGAGTATATATAGACCCTTCATACAAGAATATTACATAGGCTTTTACTTTTATGGCACATATATATAAGATATATATCATTGTCCTAAAAAGGGATGTCTCACGTTAACCATCTAAAAGGAGTCAAATCAAAATGGTCTTAAGCTCTTACACAGTGCAAAAGGAAACATAGGGTTTACAATAATATCTTGACAAAATATGAATGATATCATTATCTTTACACTATAACAAAGAACCATATCTAGAGAAATAACACGACATCATCCTCGAACTTGAGGGCATGCCTACCCTTGGAGAATGATTCCAAGCTTTCCTTCAAAAGTCATCACGAACCCATCAACGACCAAAAGCTACAATTTTGGGGAAAACGAGAGGAATGGGGTTAGTATAACACTTTTTACTAAGTATGGAATCGTATCCACATACTACATAGAAATCATACTAAAAAGGATCTTTATTCAAAAGCATAAAAAGTAACTTTTAAAAGCCTTATGAACATTGATGAAACAATACAAGTCAATAAACACATATTCCTTATGTCAAGACCATGTACATCAAAAGACCAACAATACCAAGTCTAGTCAAGTCAACATGCATATCATCATTATTGCGCACATAATTAGGATAACTCTATCATCAAGTTATAATATAAAGAATCATGTATATGAGTTCATAATATCATAAAAAAGTAAGACCATTACTGATACGCCCCCATTAAGTCCACTAGTGCAATGAATAAGTAAGGTCCCATAACCTTACTCAATCAAGTAAACCCAATAAGAACTATAAGAAATGCCCAACTTCACATACTATATCATTAAGAGTAAACAACATCACACTTTAGTAATAGAGACCAATCTCATGTTCATAAGTAAAACAAACATCACATAGTTTAATTAACATTTAAGATAAACCTATACATATCATTTACATTTATAAGCATATAAGTTCATAATAACATCCTACTGTAACTTCCTTCAAGGCTAACTAGTGAAATGTATAGGTAGATTCCATACCCCTACCTAAACTAAGACAAATTGCGTAGGTCAACCTAGCTATATTTAACCTTGTTTCTTCATTTTTGTTCTTTTGGAAACATCATGCCTTAACCGACATAGAACACATGATCTAATGTGGATATCGGTGGCATAAAACCCTACACCGAAAGAAGGAGGACTACTTATCAAGGTAGTACAAAAATATAAATATAGCATCTATGTGGATCCACTAGGTAGTATTCCTATGGGGGCAAGATAGTTCAAGAACTAGGAGATGTAGTTTGGACCCTCTTTATGCTACATGCACTAAAGTCTCCTATCTCATGATTATATTAGTGATCCCACCTTCCCAATGTGGGAAGAGACACTCACCATTTCTAGTTTAATAGGTGCTAAGCTAGAGTCCCTTTTGAAATTTCTTTCATTAATAATCAAACATAGTTTAGGTCATAGGGTCAACCGCTTAATAGTCATCATAGCTCAATAGGAATCACATGAGTCTGGTCCTTTCAATACAATTCACACATGTGTGGTTAGCACATTTACATAATCATCCTTATATTAATACATCTTAGCCAACAACTCGCAATTCATAAATTAAGAAATTACAAATCAACATCATACCAAACCAAATAAATCCAATCATAAGATGTACTTCAATAAAAATTTATCATTAACACAAGTATTCATAATGGAAGTAAAGGATTGAGATCACAAGACTTAGCCCAATCTCCTTCACAAGTCATAATAAAAGGTTTTAATGTAAACCATCCAATTAAACCCCACAATAGATTTAATATCATCGTAAAATAGTAATTTACACAGTAATGAAGTCAATTGAGTCACTACACAACAATTCATTACTAGTTTATAACCGGTTAGAGACTTGGGTTTATTTCGTGATCTAATGTACAAAAATAGGTTAAATCATAAAGAATTAAAATAGTTGAATCTTATTACATCATAATATAATCATAAATATCTAAATAAACCATAAGAAAGCAGTCTAGAACATCAAAGTCGTAATAGAAGAAAACACACTTGAAAGTAATATTTTTGAAATCAATTTTGGTAACGATTTGGGGAAAGAATCCCAAAGGTGATAGGAATCCCATACATTGTTAATTGATGAAGAATGATATATAAAATTAGTATTATATATTCCTTAGACCCTCCGTTACTTGGTCTTCTATGGAGTTTCTTTGGGAGAGAGAAAGAAGATAAAAGGAAGAACAATTTGGTTTTTGGAATTATGTGAGTTGGGTTAGTTTCATAAGGTTGGGGGATTTATATAAGTCATTAACAAAAAAGATTAGACCTCAATTTACCATTCACTAATAAACTAACAACTTAATTAATTAATAATTAAAAAATGAGGGCAAAACAGTTACCTGACCTACGAGACCCAGACCTAGAGGTCGTAGGTCAATCGACGGCCAGTGTCCCTTCCGTGCTACCCATCCATCTTCTTGGTAAAAGGCCTTCCAAAATGACTCATCAGGAAATGTAATGGGGATAATCGACGGTGTACATCAATGCCTCATCGATCAGGCCATGCCTCGTAGCCAGCAACCATAGGTGGCTACTCTCTCAAGACATTTTTTAGCCACAATGCAAGGGTCCTCCTCAAGGACCCTTTGGTCCGTCCTTGGGGAGTCGTACCCAAAAATTTCTACCGTAAAACAACTTGAATAAGTTTTATATACCTTACTACGAAAATTCAATCGAAATCAAGTTCCTAAAAGTTAGTTAAATAGGCTAAGGCACACTAGCACCTCTTGAGCTAGTTTTCGGACGTCATGGATGTTTCTTGACGTTTTGATTCTAAAAAATCGTAAATAACTTATATAAATTATATTTAATCTTAAAATAGTGTTAAAACTCTTAGACTCTCATGTTAAGCTCTAGATTAGTCTTTAGATTTTCATACTATTACACATTCTAGCGTATTAGGTGGATCCACTAGCTAGGTTCAATGGTACAACATAGTTATGGAAACTTGGAGGTATACAAGGAAAACCTCTTTATGACTATTGGGAATTTTAGTTATTCAACTTGTGAGGTCTATGGTGAAAATGATTTCCCACATCGGGAAAAGGGAACCTCTCATCATCAAGTTCACTCGGTGCTAAGCAAACTTCCCTTTATTGAAAAGTCTTTAGTAACATTACTTCATAAAAATGGTTCAGGAGGTCTAACTCCTCAAATGCATATCTCATAGGTATGAGATGATAATTTCCTTTCATCCTCCTAATTCATGTGAGAAAACCTATTACATTGATATAGCATATTAAAGCACAATCTAGTTTACAGTACAATTCATAATACCTTACAAGAGACTCCCTCTTTACAAGATTACCTTACATTATTCATTATCTGAATTAACGTGTTAATGTATACTTATATGACAATACTTTTCACATAAAACATATAAATACTATACATATTCATACTTCATAAAATCATATACTTCATGTTCATAACTTAATCATTAATTCATAGTCATGTACATTGAGTAATCACCCTAGGATATATTCTATAAATTTAGACATGTTCAATGTTGTCACAAGCCGAAAGCACCCCCTAGAAGTTAGGGAGAACCCTAGGTTCATGACAAGGTGTACTTGACCCTTTGGGGTCTTGTACAAGCCCTTTAACTATCGTTCATTAGATAAGTCATGTAAATTAGTGCGACATTAAAACTTGTCATCAATAAAATAATAAAAAGGAAATCTTTCATAAATACTTAAGATTCTTATCGTCATAAGCCAACTTAAAGACATGACATAATATTTTAGGGACAAAGCCCTTTTTATTAAAAGAAAATAAATAATAAGTCTTAAATCAGAAACAAAGAAAAGGACTATGACCTCAAATATTTGAGGACATAATTTGTCATAAGAGGAACTTTCCCAAATTTTACCTTCAAACTTTCAAAAGCTTCCAACCTATAATCATAGAGTATAGAAAAGTATGGGGTTAGTACAATACAATGTAGTAAGTATGACATATGGCAAAATATGCAAAAAGGGACAATTTAATAAAAACAGATTTTCATGTCAATCAAGTAAAAAAATTAATAAATATAGAAGTAAAACAACATAAGAATCATAATTTAACGCTTAGAGAAGAATTTTCATAATTTTAACAAATTAAGGCAGTTTATGGAAAAGTGAGCCAAAAATTACAGGGAATTAACCCTTACAGTGAACTAAACTGACTCCAAAGTAGTGAACTTCAAAAGTATAGCCAATTACGAAATAAGCATCATTTCAATCGGAGTTTCCCAATCTAAGGACTACCTCCCTTTTGGCATGCTCAACTAGAGCGAACAAAAGCAAACCACTCAACGGAAATACAATACTAGAACACCCAACAACACACCAAGAATTCCCTTTCCGAATGCCTATTTAGTGAAATGATTAGATTGCATCCTATACCACCACCTACCCTAAGTAGCACACTCTTTTACAAAACATTAAACCAAGACTCTCCTTTCGAAACGCCCTACATAGTGCAATAAATAGATAGCGTCCCATACCGCCACCTACACTAAGTAGTACATTCTTTTAGGAGACTTGGTTCATTAATTTCAAATAAGACTCACAAACACTCCCCGTTAGGAATGCCTACGTAGTGCAATTGATAAATAACGTCCCATTCAACTACCTACCCTAAATAGATTACTCCTTTAGAAAATGTAGCACATTCTTTGCTTTTGTGGGAGTTAGCTTAATCGACATAGACCATGAGAACTTGCCATGGAATCCCGATACTAACCCAAATCGGATGAGGGATCCTCACTTGCTTAGAGTAAAAGCTTGTTTGGATGGGCTTAAAAGCTAGTCAAACTGACTTAAAAGTTAGTTTTGGACTTATTCGAGTGTTTGGCAGTTGTAAAAGTGACTTATTTTAAGTCAAAAATTATTATTAAGCAAAAACCTAAAAGCTAGGTGAGGGATGCTTCTTTTTTGAACATAAAACTCATTTTATGTTGACCATGTATATTATCTTTTTACCCTTAATCCTTTTAATTTTATTCTTATAATAATAATAATAATAATAATAATAATAATAATAATAATAATAATAATAATAATATTAATAATAATAATAATAATAATAATAATAATAATTATTATTATTATTATTACTATTTTATTATTATTATTATTATTATTATTATTAGTATTAATATTTTATTTTAATATTACTTTTATTTATTTTATAATTCTTTTTTATTATTATTTATATTATCATTAGTATTTATTTTATTATTCTTTATTATTATAATATATTATAATTGTTTTTATATTTTTAATATTGTAGTTGTTGTTGTGGTTAATATTTTATTATATTTTTTTCTATTTATTTTATATTATTATTATTACTAGTAATATTTAGTTTTTTATTTTTTTATTAATATTATTATTTATTTTACTATTATTTATTATTAATATTATGCATTATTAATATTATTATTATTATTATTATTATTATTGTCATATTATTATTATTATTATATATTATTATTATTATTATTTATAAACAATTTTTGATAATAAAGAAGTATGTGAATGATAGTAAAAAATAATTACTTATGGATGTAAAATATAATTTAATTTTGTTTTTCTTTTTTAAGTATAAAAACCTTAAATTAATCAACTTTTATCATGTTAACAACTTTTAAGGGTATTTCAGATATTTTGGATAAAAAAAGTGTTTACCAGCACTTATTTGCCAAACACATCAACAACTTTTTTTTAACTTCAACACATTCATCCAAATACATAACAACCTATTTTAAAAATAAGTTCAGCAATTTCAAAAGTACATTTTAAAATCTACCTTTTGAAGCCCATCCAAATGGGCTTTAAGGTTATTCTTTTGAGCATTTACATGGTTTTCCCAATAGCTATACATATGTGGGAGAATAGTTAAGGGATAAGGATATTGCTACGAAGTAACTCATTCTCTGCTAACGAGGAGTACTGTAACAACCCTAAAAAAATTAATATGCTAAGTAATGTATAATGTGTCTAGAATGCCTACAATTAGACTGGGTTCACACAGATTGATGGACATAGAACCAGACCTCTGAACCCTTGCAAAACCGCATCCAACTAAGTTGGGGAGTTAGTTGATCTAGGAAAGGTTGGGTCCAGCCATGTAGGGATCTTGAATATGAAGATTTACCCGGATGAGTCTTTACCGTAGTTAAAATGAGGAAATCTTATGTTTGGAGAATGTAGGGGTAAAATGGTTTTTTTCAGGATAAGGGTAGTATCATAATTACCCTAAATATGTAATTAATTATTTAATTAATAAGGTTGAGGGTTATTTTGGGGAAAGGGGGACGAAATTGCCCTTTTAGAAAAATCTTGCTCCACCCCGATTCGAACCTAGGTGGGAGCAGTGATTTAAACTGTTTTAGTCAAATTGGTAAATTAATGTTATTATTTAATATTTACAATATGATTTAATAAAAAGGAAAAAAAATAGATTTTTTTAAGGTTTTAAAGAGTCCTAGTTTGACTAAGTCTCTACCTAAGCCTTAAAAACCTTTCACCTTTAACTCTCTCTCTCTCTCACGTCAATAACTCACTTTCATTTAACGTTGTGTATGCCTAAACAGTAGAAATAATCAACAACTAAAATTTCTTCACACTTGAAGAATATTCACTTTAAAAACTCAATAAAAGCATAACCAAAAACGTTAGGCAAAAGGGAGGGATTTTTTTGCCGATGTTTGGTGTTGAAGCTTTCGGAATTGGACATGAGTTTGGAGGAGGCCTTTAGGCAGAAATTTCAAGGTTTTAGTGTAAAAATAAGGTATGGGTTTTCTTACTCTTGGTTCCTTTCCCAAGAGACCCTTAGGACTGAGACAAATCTATTCTGAAAACTAGGGTTGTTCCCCATTGCATGTCCCAGTCACTAGCTCCCATTGAGTCGTAGGTTGAATATTTTTGCTGGTAGAAATTACGGATGTAATGTGTTTTGGTGATGATCATGTTCATGAATGTCTGTTCGGATTTATGTAATTATTAAAGTATGTTTTTCCAAGACTATGTGATAAGTATGTGTGCAAAGTGTGTAATGTTGTTGCTCTTGGACACGGATTAGAGCATGGAATGACATCTTTTATGGTTGTATTTCACGTGCACAAACTTATATAAATCGTTATGTTCATATGAAGTATAATGTGTCTGATTTGGGTGAAAAACTATTAGCTTAATGGTTCACGAAATGCCCTAAGAATTAATTCAAAATGTTGATGAGAAGAAGCTGAAAAATATAAGTCAACTTTCCAGCACCTTGTTTGTTAATTTCAGCCAAGTAAAGTTTTTTAAGAAGCTATGTAAAATGAAGAAAAATAAGTAAGGAAATAGAGTATCGAACCCGTGACCTCACCATGTTAAAAATCATTGAAATAATTTGAGTTAAAAAGAATGTGGCATGTGGGATTCGAACTCGTGTGACTTGACCGAAAATAAAAGGAAAAAAATAATAAGAATGAGGTGTCTAGGGTCCAAAAGCTCTCTGTCAAACATTAGAGAGAATTAAAAGAAACAAAAATTGAGGCATGTGGGAAATGAACCCACAACCACACGGTAGAATAGAGAAAATTAAGGAGAAAAGAAAGTGAGATTCTAGGGGTTTGATCCCACACCCTCTTTGTCAAAATAAAAATTTGTTTAATTAAAAAGGAAAATAAAAGATAATAAGGTTGTTGGGATTCGATCCCACATTCTCTCAGTCCTAAACAAACAAAAACTAAAGAAAGAAATTAAGGGAAAATTAAATGTAGGTGTTGGGTTCTTGGTTCCCCAAATTTTGTGGATCAAACTAAAATTAAAAAAAATGTAAGTGTCGTCCAAGGGATTTGAAATCGGGTTCCCTTGCTCAATTTCCGTATTGATACATAAGTAATACATGAATAAATGTTGAAAAATAATGTTTCCTACATAGATCAAAATCTAGATTTTAGCATACATACAAGATGCATAAGTCTTGTACCACATAATCATAGGAATATATGAATCACTTAAATGAACTATGATTGAAGCCTCATGGCTTGTATGTATAGACCCATAAGTCTAGCATATGTGTAAAGTAAGTGAACCTACGATGTATGTAACGAAATTATTAACACAGAAGGGTCATGTAAGAGTGTGAAACACACTAAATGGTTAAGTGCAGTGGCATATGATGAAATAAACATTCACGTTAATAGGGGTCAGTAATTAGGAAGAGAAAATATTCTAAAACTAATGAATATGGTGAAAACATGATAAGAGGCTAATGTGAAAGATGAGAGCAATCTCAAATGAGCCTAAGTATATGTTACCAAAACGTACTCATCTATGAGAGTGTAAAGCTAAAGAAGAGACCAGTCTCTATGAGCAGTTTAACGAAATTATTGAGATTAATGTATACTTAATACTAATAATGAGATGATAAATCATCTATTGATATATGATGTCCTTATACTAGAATCTAATTTTCATGACGTATGAGTTGAATGTAATGGAACTTTACACTGAGAAACGATAGGCTAGCTATGAGCGGTGAGGCCTTCTTTAGGGATCTAGCAAGGTTGAAGAGGTTCATGTACGCTAGCATGTTTTGGATCACTTTTGCCAGCGATTCCACCACTTTTCAGTGTGGGGCAGACATTGGATTTCATGATACTCACATGATGTATGTCGGTTAAAGTTAATGTTTTCAAATTAATAAATGAGGCCAGCCTCAAATGATTCACATAATGATAGGAACTATTCTCAACATGTTAGGATATGATAGTTTAGAAGTGAGATACACTTAGGTAATGACACTAGGTTATTCTTAATCATTGCACAAAAAACTCGATGAGAGTCTTAAATTACATCCTAGGTATGGCTAGTGGTTACACTAGCTTATGAATAAATGAAATGAAGTACGTAAGAATGAATGAAGCAGGCTTTGTGTTTTCTAAAGAAAGCTCCCTATTTGAGGTCCCATATGTTTAGCCCTCATTTGAGAAGTCTTAATGTAAATTCCATCATTCCAAGCTCTCATGGCATATGAACGAATGATATTAATTATGTTATGTGCTATATGCAATATCTTATGTGCTATGTTTAAGATGTTATGTGCTGTGTACCATATGATTTGTATGATGATGCATTTACTCTCATGGCATGACTTTCCTAAAAAAAAATTTGCAAGTTCCATGACTTTCCTAATTCAAAGTTAGCAAGTCCCCTGAGTTTCGTAATCCCAATTTGGCGAGCCCACTGAATTAACTTTCCATAAATAATGTTGTTAGGAAAGAGCTATTCTTACTCGTGCATGTCTTGGTGTGTGCTTGAATATACTCTTACTTAGTACAAGTGTGTATTAACCCCATACAACTCTACATTTTTACGTGCAGTAATAGATGGACGTTAAAGCTTACCAATTGATGTTTATGAAGCTATCCGGACGTGGAGCATTCATCAAGACATGGTAGGACCTCATGCATTTGACGATGCTTGCCCATTATATTCTAGCCTAGTTATAGGATTGATCTACTTGAGTATGTTCCACTAGCATTTCTTCTTATTTTATTTTAGATATTGTGTTGGTGACATGTTTTGCTAGTATAAACTTAATGCAACATTGAACTATTTCTTTCATTTGATGTTATTAATAATAGATGGCATATAATGAACGTTTATGAATTAAAGTAGAATGACTTACATTCATGTTACAAATCAACAAGTTTGAATTTTCCGCTAAAAATTACCTAGATGAAGTAAGGATGACGTATTTAAGCTTGTGTGCAACCTCTGAAGAGGTCAACGACCCCGATCTCGTCTGGAATCTAGATTCCGGTTGTGAAAAAGTTGGTATCAGATTGCTAGGTTAAACTCCTAAGATAATTGGTTTACATCCACCACATTGAGTAGTTTCTAAGTCATGGTAGTGAAGTCCACCACTATTCTGAATTAGAGGCTGCACAATGCGTAAGAAAATTTCCCTTCTTCTGATCTCATCGTGCCTTTTCCTAATATCTGATTTCTTGATGTTATGAGCGTGTCTAACATTAATCATTGTTGTTTTAAGAGAATCAAAACTAGGAGAAGCATTGGTAAGACGAGAGGAGGATCAGCTGCTGACGACAATCTTGTTCCAACCCATGCTCTAGTTGAAGGAGTTGCTATGCCGATTAATCCTGCGAGCTTTACTGATGCAGAGGTGCGGGCATCTTTGGCCCAGATGGCAAAGGCCAGCAGTATGCATGCCCAATCCATGAATGACAAGGTCAACCGACAAAATGTTCAGAGGGAGAACCCACTGGTTCGTAGCATGGCTGACAGGCTATGAGATTTCACGAGGATGAATCCTGATTTTTTCACAGGGTCTAAGACTTAAGAGGATCCCCATGAGTTTATGGACGAGGTGCATAAGATTTTGGTAGCTATGGGGGCCACAGATACTGAAAGAGCAGAGTTTGCTTCCTATCAGCTTAAAGATGTTGCAAAGACTTGGTGCAAGATGTGGAAGGATAGCCAAGCTTTGGGAAGAGTTCCGATCACTTGGGAGCTATTTAGGACAAACTTCCTGGAGAGATTATTCCCCTGGGATATGAGAGAGGACAAGGTTGAAGAGTTTATCAACCTTAAGCAGGGATCAATGACACTTAGCGAGTATTCCATGAAGTTTGTTAAACAATCCAAGTATGCTACTTTACTCCTATCAAACAGCAGTGTTGAGATGACAAGTTTCCTCACATGAAATCAATGGAGATCAAGTGGAGGAGTGTCAATTTGCGATGCTCCACGAAAACATTGACCTCTCAAGGTTGATAGTGCATGTCCATAAGGTAGAGGACAGCTGGAAGATGAGGGGTGTCCGTGATGCTAAAAGTCCTAAGCCTCATGATTAGGCATGTCCTAGCAATGGGGGCTACAGGAACAACTTTGGCGTCCTTGAGCAGCCCAGAATTAAAAAGGGGCAACATAGTTCAGGGAACTTCAACTTTGAGAGGAGTACAACACCTAGAAGAGGTAGACCCGAGCCCAAGAAATGCAATGGAGGTGATATAAGGCGTCCCATAAAGAACTGTGCTAAGTGTGGTTGTGCTCACAATGGAAAGTGCATACAGGGCACTAATGCCTGCTTGGGTTACGGTAAGAGCGGGCACCTGTTTAAGAACTGCCCACAGAACAATGGTCAGGCTGGAGGTAATACTCAGCCTAGGCCAAATCCACAGGGTGCAGCAGCAGCCGAGCCTCTTAAGAGGAATAGGTTCTATGTCGTGAAGGGAAGGGAGGAGCAGAAGAAGTCCACTTATGTGGTCACAAGTATGCTGCAAGTATTCTCAACGTCTGTTTATTCTTTACTTAATCCATTGTCTAAGCTTTCCTTTGTAACTCCTTTACTTTATTTCACATTTGGGAGATTGCTTGAAGTTTTGCATGATCCTATAGTTTTTAGTACACCTTTAGGAGAAAATGTAACAACTGATAGAGTATACAAGGATTGCCTAATAGTTGTATGTGGTAAGACTAGGTGTGCGGACTTGGTTGATTTACAAATGCATGATTTTGATGTTATTCTAGGCATGGAGTAGATGCATTGTTGTTATGCTTGTATGGATTGTCGTAGTAGGGTTGTGAGATTTCGTTTCCTTAATGAAGAATAACTATTCTGGGAGCGTTACAACTCGGGTCGTCCTAATCCCTTGATTTCAAACTTTAAGGCCAATAAAATAATGTCCAAGGGGTTATTGTGTCATAATGTGAGTGTTAACGATATAAATCATTGTATTACTTCCATCAGGTCAGTGCCTGTACTGAACTAGTTCAAAGATGTATTTCCTGATGATTTTACTAGAGTTCCTCCCCCTCGAGAGATTGACTTTTGTATAGACTTAGAACCCGATACTAAACCAATTTCAATTACTCCTAATAGAATGGCTCCATCTGAACTTAAAGAGTTGAACCTTCTGTTAAAAGATCTCACTGATAAGGGTGTTATTCAGCCGAGCATATCCTCTTGGGGAACACTAGTGTTGTTTGTGAAAAAGAAATATGGAACCCTTATAATGTGTATCGATTATCGGCAGCTCAACAAAGTTACCATCAAGAAAAAGTATCAATTTAATAGATGAGTTGTTCGACCAACTCCAAGGGTCTAGTTTCTTCTTGAATATTGCACTTCACTCAGGGTACCATAAGATTAAGGTTAGGGATGGAGATATCCCGAAGACAACCATTCGTACCCGTTATGGTCATTATGAGTTCATAGTTATGTCATTTTGTCTCATGAATTCACCTGCTGCATTTATGGATCTAATGAACAGGGTCTTCCGTGAATACCTTTACTCTTTAGTCATAGTATTCATTGACGACATACTCATCTACTCTAAGATAAAGGAAGAGCATGAACAATATTTGAGACTAACATTGTAGGTACTTAGACAATAGCAATTGTATGCTGAACTCAGCAAGTGTGAATTCTGGCTTAGACCAGTGACTATCCTGGTCATGTTGTGTCTGACAATGGTGTGGAGATAGATCCCAGGAAGATTGAGGCTGTTAAGAACTGGACAAAACCTCTTACTCCCACGGATATTCGTAGCTTCTTGGGACTGGCTGGTTACTATTGAAGGTTCGTGGAGGATTTTTCTTCCATTTCTGCCTCACTGACAGCTTTGACTAAAAAGAAGGCCAAGTTTGAATGGACGGAGACTTGTGAATACAATTTCTAGGAGCTCAAGAATAGACTCACTTTAGCCCCGGTACATACTTTGCCTAAGTGTGGTGAGAATTACATTGTTTATTGTGATTCATGTAGGGTTGGTTTGGGTTGTGTTCTTATAAAGGTTGGTAAGGTGATAACTTATTCTTCTAGAGAACTCAAGGTTCATGAAAATAATTATCCCACTCATGACCTGGAGTTGGCAGCTATGGTTTTTCCACTGAAATTTTAGAGGCATTACTTGTATGGAGTGAATGTGGATGTGTTCACAGACCACAAAAGTCTCCAGTACGTGTTCACACAGAGGGAGTTGAATCTACGTCAGTGGAGGTGGTTGGAGCTGTTGAAGGACTATGACATGAATGTCCACTACAATTATGGTAAGTCTAATGTTGTAGCTAATGCTTTGAGTAGGATGAGCATGGGAATTACGACCCACGTTGAGGATGAGAAGAAGGAGTTAGTGAAAGCTATACACAGACTAGGTGTGCGGTTAGTGGACTCTACTAGTGGGGGGGTTTCAGTTCATCCTAGTTCAGAATCATCCTTTGTAGTTGAAGTCAATGAGGGTCATCATCTTTATCCTGTGTTGATGGAGCTGAAGGATACATTGATGGTTACGATGAATGAGTCTTTTGCTTTGGTAGATGACGACATACTTAGGTACTAGGACAGGCTGTGTGTACCAAATTATGATGATTTGCGGACAAGGATCATTGCAGAGGCCCATGGTTTAAGATATTCCATACATCCAAGTTCCACCAAGATGTATCATGATCTTAAGAAGATCTTTTTGTTGGATGGCATGAAGAAGGACATTGCAGAATATGTGGCCAAGTGTCCTAATTGTAAA
Source organism: Solanum pennellii (assembly GCF_001406875.1). Lineage (NCBI taxonomy): Eukaryota > Viridiplantae > Streptophyta > Magnoliopsida > Solanales > Solanaceae > Solanum > Solanum pennellii. The sequence goes on along the minus strand of NC_028640.1, from coordinate 41,900,409 downwards.
CAAGTAAACGCGGAACATATTAAGCCTGGCGGTCTTAATCAGATTATTTAGGTTCTAAATTTGAAATGGGAGGACATTAATATGGACTTCGTGGTTGGTCTTCTGAATACTAGCAGATAGCATAAATCCATATGGGTTATTGTGGACAGGATGACTAAGTCTGCCATTTTTATCCCAGTGAAATCTATTGATAGAGCCGAGGATTATGCGAGGCTCTACATTGATGATATTGTCAGATGGCATGATATTCCTTTGTCTATCATTTAAAATAGAGGAACTCATTTCACTTCACATTTTTAAAGATCCTTCCAGAAGAACTTAAGCACGCAGGTAAAGCTTAGCACGTCCGTTCATCCTCAAACTGATGGGCAGGCAGAGCGGCCCATTCAGACATTGGAGGACATGCTGAGGGCGTGTGTAATTTAATTCAAGTGTAGTTTGGATGACCATATGTCTTTGATAGAGTTCTCGTATAAAAATAGCTATAACCCCAATATTGGGATGGCACCATTTTAGTGACACGACCCAAAACCGGGGCCGCGACTGGCACCCACAATTTCCCTCCTATGTGAGCGAACCAACCAATCTAACCCTTATCATTTTAACATATATCAACAGAAAATAATGCGGAAGACTT
>NC_028640.1:41691591-41892203 GCF_001406875.1 Solanum pennellii | reverse complement strand
CAATGCGTCCCTTAAAACGTGTGAAGAAATCCGATTCTGCCTGGGACTTGCGCAACCTGTGACGGTCCGTCGTGCCTGCGACGGTCCGTCACGATGGTCGTCGCAACCTTCCCAAAGTCCAGGTGGACTGTGACGGCCCGTCACACCTGTGACGGTCCGTCCTGCACCTCCGTCCTGACGGTCAGAGACTCGTTTCCCGTACCAATTTCTCAAGAGTTGAAGTGTTTTGCAACGGGAGCTTACAACGGCTCGTCGTGGATGTGACGGCACGTCCTGCAGGTCCGTCACCGATTACAGAGAGTCGATTTTCAGTACCCAATTTCAGAATTCTAAGTATGCTGAAACGAGACATCTGTGACGGGCCATCGTGCCTATGACGGTCCGTCGTGATGTCCGTAATCTTAGCCAGTTTTTCCAGAATTAAATCTGCTGCTCAAAACGACTAAACAGGTCGTTTCATTTAGGGATTGTATTGTAGAAGGTTTTGGTCTCCAGTTAGGTGGTTCAACGTTGGAGAGTCATCCATTTTGGGTCCAGAGATCATTCATGAGGCCTTAGAGAAGGTAAGGGTGATTAGGGGTAGGTTGGCTACTGCTTACAGTCGGCAGAAGTCTTATGCAGACAATAGAGAACGACCCTTAGAGTTTGATGTTGGTGAAAAGGTTTATTTGAATATATCACCTATGAAGGGAGTGATGAGGTTTGATATGAAGGGGACGTCAATTCCGAGGTATGTTGGTCCATATGAGATCCTACAGCGTGTGGGAGAGGTTGCTTATGAGTTGGCATTGCTTGTGGAAGTTCCTTCTGTTCATCCAGTCTTTCGAGTCTCTATGTTAAAGAAGTGCCTAGGTGATCCAGCATTGATTCAACCTGTTGAAGGATTGGGGGTCGATGAAGATTCGTCCTATGAGGAGGTACCTGTTGAGATTTTAGACAGAAAGGTCAAGCGGCTGAGGAAAAAGTAGATTGCCGCAGTGAAGGTATTGGGGAGGAATCTTCTTATTGAGGGTGCTACGTGGGTGGCCGAGGACGATATGAGATCCCGTTATCCCCATCATTTAAGTCCTTGAGGATAGATTACCTACTCTTAAGTCGAAGTTTCCTTATCTCTCTTTTCTTTGTTGCTACTTCTTGACTGTGCATAGTTGTTATGATATGACTGGCGTTGTGATAGATTGTAAGAAGTGTTATTCAGGAACGAATGTTCATAAGTGGGGGATAATGTAACAACCCTCAAAAATGAATATGATAAGTAATGTTTAGTGTGTCTATATTGCCTACGATTAGATCGGGTTCACACAAATTGATGCACTTAGAAACAAACATCTGACCCCTTGCAACATCCAAGCAAACTATCTTGGGGAGTTAGTTGATCTAGGAAAGGTTGGGTCCATCCATGTAGGGATCCCGAATGTGAACATTTACCAGGATGAGTCCTTACCGGACTTAAAAAGAGGAAATCTTAAGTGTGGGGGATCTAAGGGTAAAATAGTCTATATCCAGGCTAAGGGTAGTATCGTTATTACCCTAAATATGCAATTTATTAGTTAATTAATAAGGTGGACAGGTATTTTGGTAGAGGGGGCCGAAATTTCCCTTTAAGGAAAATCTTTCTCCAACCGGGTTCGAACCTAGGTGGGATCAATGATCTAAATTGTTCTTTTTAAGTTGGTAAATTAATATAACTAATTAATATTTATTAGATGATTTACGAAAAAGGAAAAAAATCAGATTTTTTTAAAGGTTTGAAAGATTCCTGTTTTTACTAAGTCTTTACCTAAGGCTAAACAACCTTTTATGCTTAACTCTCTCTCTCTCTCACGTCAATATCTCTCTTTCTTCTCACGTTCCCTCTTCCTAAACAGAAGAACTTGGTAGAAAATAAAATTTCTTCACACTTGAAGAACATTCACTTTAAAAAGTTATTCAACACATAACAAAAAACGTTAGGCAAAAGGGAGGGATTTTTTCTGTCTAATTTTGGTGTTTAAGCTTTTGAAATTGAACATGAGTTTTGAGGAGGTTTTTGGGAATAAAGTTCAAGTTTTGAACGTCAAAATAAGGTATGGGTTTTCTTACACTTTGTCCCTTTCCCAAGATACCCTTAGGACTCAGATGAATCTATTCCAAAAACTAGGGTTGTTCACCGTAGCATTTCGTTTTCCTTAGCTCCCATTGATTTGTAGGTTACATATGTTTATTGGTATAAAGCTAAAGAAGAGACCAATCTCTATGAACACTGTAATGAAAGTATTGAGATTAGTGCATACTTAATACTATTGATGAGATGTGAAATCATCTATTGAGATATGATGTCCTCATACTAGAAGCAAGCTTGCACGACGTGTCAGTTGTATGTTACAGAACATTATACTAAGCACCGATAGGCTAGCTATGACAAGTGATGCCTTCTTTCGGAAAGGTCTCATGTTCACGTAACTCTCATAAGATGAGAATGTCCGTCATGCCAAGTATGGATCTCCTTATATCTCCTAGTCTTTGAACCTATCCTGGCAATATAGGGATCTAGCTGGGTTCAATTCCCTATGTAGACTAGCATTTTTTGGATAAGTTTTGCCGGTGATTCCACCTCTTTTCGGTGAGGGGCAGACACTGGATTTCATGATGCTCACATAATCTATGTTGGTTAAAGTTAAAGTTCCCAAATGAATGAATGAGGACAGCCTCAAATTATGCACATAATGATATGAACGATACTAAAGGTGTTACAATACGATAATCAAGAGGTGATCTAGACTAAATTAATGACACTAGGTTATTCTTGATCACTGCACAACAAAATCGATGAGAGTCTTAAAGTTTACCTAGGTATGGCTAGTGTTAAGTAGCTTATTAATGAATGAAATGAATTACATATGAATGAATGAAGCAGACTCTGTGTTTGCTAAAGAAGGCTCCCTAGTTAAGGTCTCATATTTTGGGACCTCTTTTTGGTATGTTTTAATATTAAGTCTATGATTCCAAGGTCTCCTAGCATATGAACAAATGATATGAAATATCTTATGTGCTATATGCAATATGTTATGTACTATGTGTAAGATGTTATCTGATGTGTACAATATGATACCTATTATGATCCATGTACTCTCATGGCATGACTTCCCTAAACCAAATTTTGCAAGTCTCATGACTTTCCTAATTTAAATTTGGCAAGACCCCTGACTTTCTAAATTAAAATTTTCCATGTCTCCTGACTTTCCTAATCCCAATTTGGCAAGTCCACTGACTTGACTTTCCATAAATAATGTTGTTAGGAAAGAGCTGTTCTTACTCATACATGTCCTTGGTGTGCTTGCATATACCCATGCTTATACAAGTGTGTACTAATCCCATACAACTATACATTTTTAGGTGCAGGCACAGGTGGACGTTAGAGTTTACAGATCGACGTTGAAGTTATCCAGACGTGGAGTATTCATCCAGACACGGTAATCCCTCATGCGTTCACGAACGCTTGCCCATTATATTCTAGCTTAGTTATAGGATTGAGTTAGTGGAGTATGTTCCACTAGCGTTTCTTTCCCGTTTTATTTAAGACAATGTATTGGTGCAATTTTTAGCGAGTATACACTTAATGCAGCATTCAATTACTTCTTTTATTTGATGTTCTTAATGTTAGATTGTTGATGGTGAACGTATACAAATTTATGTAGAATGACTTACATGCATATTACGAATCAAAAAGTTCAAATTTCCTGCTAAAATTAACCTAGATGAAGTAAGGGTGACGTATGTAGGCTTGTATGCGACCTCTGAGAGGTCAACGGTGCCGGTCTCATCTGGGGTCTAGATTATGGTAGTGACAAGTACTCATATCATGAGTTACATTGGTATACAACATATCATCTCACGAAGTGTAACCACCTCTTCTTCATATCATCTCGGTGCTAGACCTATCCCCCACGGATTCTAAACACTATAAAGTATAGGTTAAGGATAACTAGTGAACACCATATCTCAACTCAGAAAGGGAATTTATCCTCTGACCTATATTAGAAATCTCTTAGGATGTAGTGCGGTTCCTAATAAAAACCCTATCTCAACTCTCGAAGAGTGTCACCATCAAAACTCCTCTATTTACACAACTTAGCTTGATACATTCATTCAAGTGATACTGTTTGTGAACATGTGAGCGCACCTTACACATAAGAATAAATTCATTTATATTAACTTCTATACGTGCTTTATACCTTCATTCATCAAATCAGACCATTCACATACTTCACATAATCATTTAGGCATAATCTAAGCACAACATGTAATTCAAGCTTCATAATAGACAATTCAAGAACCAACTTCATTATCACTTAATTTAACATATTTTTCCTTCAAAGACACACTTACAATCCATACTAAGCTTAGTCAAATTAATCAAGCGAACAACGCCACCAAAAAGGTGGACCGTACCACTCAAGAGTGATTTATAATACGACACATACAATATAAGGAACTCACCATATAACAAAGCCATCACCACCTATAACCAACTTCTCAATATTTCATCATAATAAAGCCCTTAGAGAAGTATCTAAATCATAATAAGAACACAAGAAAACCAAAATCCATATCCTACACAAACATGCTCATTTAACCCATTTCTTAATCTAAAAGTTTGAAATACGCATAAACATGAGTTCATTAGAGTTTTACATTAAAATCATCAATTCGTTCTATAATAAACACATTCGAATCATTAAAATACCTTTACAATAAGACCCATGCTTAAAATCAAAGATAGAAGAAAGTATACTTTGAAAACCCTGTTTGAAATCTTTAGGTAATGACTCCTTGAATGGAAGAGGGTTCAAGTATGGATACCATACGTTAATGAGAAGGAAACCGACTAATTTTTGGTTAAGAAACACGTCCAAACAAATACTTCTTTCTCTCCTTGAGTCTTAGCTCCAATAGTGACTTTGAGAGAGTTTGTCTTTATAGAGAGAGTTTTCAATTTTGTAGGTGAGGGATCATGCCTAGGTCTAGAACTTAAAACTAGCCTAACTTAACTTAAAAACCCTAATAATGACTTCCTAGGTTAATATAAAACTTGGGGTAAATTTACCAAACACCCCAAGCCAAAGTAGAAAATTAAAGCTTTTTATAGTGACCAACTACGCCCCCATCACCAACAGACCATCTCCCAATCGACGCCCCGTTAATGATGTCCGTTTTTTGGGACTACAACTCCTACATGTGAATGCTTAGCTAGACTTGCAGAGCAGATCGACGCCCATAGTCGACGGGTGGTAGGTGACCAAAGGACCATCCCTTGGGTCATTGTTTGGTAATTTTCTTGGTAGTTTCTTTCCAAGAAGTTGGTTCCTCTTCTAGGCCCCTCATGGGTCCTAGGTGGGTTCGTACCCGTACGTTAAACCCCCATACATACTCGTCTAGGTCATAGGAAAATCCCACATCAATTTCGATTAAAATGAACACGTAAAATTCACCCAAATACACCAAGACACACAAGTACTTTCTAAGGCACAGCTTTAAAACGTTATTGACGTTCATGGACGTTTGACTCCAAGCATAACAAAACTTCACATACATCCTACAAACACTAATGTAACTCATTTTAACTTGAAATTGACTTAATAAACACTTACGAGGCTCTAGTTCACCTTAGTTCATTTTAGGGTGTTACAAATGTGTAGGCAAACTCCCATACCATTGCCTATACTAGTTAATCTATCAAGTCATCCTAGTTAAGATATATTTTCATACTTTCATTGACATATACATTACATACATAGTAGTAGAGAATAGTGCATATGAGAACCATCCTTTCATTAGGCACCATAAATCTATCCTACACATAAGCATGCGTGAGATGTGTGTGTGCATTTGACAACATGATCACATAATGACACCTAACATATTAGTGAAGCATCCACCCTCTAAAGACAACAATACCCATTCATGCATAGACCACACACCAGATTATAACATAGGAGACAGGACTACTTCAACATTTGAATTTTAGACTCCTAACATAGGCTAAGATCACACATTCATATGGGGGTACATAGATAGGGCTCATTCACAATTTTAACTTCATAATTGGCAGCACATAGACAAAACCTAACCCTAACCATTTCATTCTAAAGTTGAAGACAGCATTATTTCCTAACACATGATATTTCATATTTTATGATCATCATAACAACACTTCATAATTCATGACTCGTCTTTATGACCATGATCAACGCATAAATAGAATTACAATAAAGAAAACACAGCCACCATAAGTGGACCATATCACAGAATGCCATACAAGGCCACTTCAACTATCAATTTTATAGAAAATTAGAAGAAGTAGGACAATCATACCTATTCTCCATGATATGATCATAATTTATCAATTACCAATAATTTAAAATTAAATATAATACAATAGAGAAGAAACAGAAAATTCAACATACTAGAATCATAATTCAATCAATATAAAATCAAGATCACTACGCCGATATTATTGGCTAATTTGGGAATACAGAATGATCATAGGTTCATCATGAAATCGGATTGAAAATAATGCTAAAATTATCTAATCATCAATTCATTATACTCATTCTTTTGAATCATCTTTTGAAGGAATCCATGCCTAGATTGAATGATACAAATTTCAATCATGAATTCTCTTTGAAACCTTTGGAGGAACTCGTAGATGAAAGGATAACTAAGTATTAAGGTGGAACATACCTTATTAATCATAGACCCATTAAAAATTTGAGAAGAAACCATGAAAATCTAGTCCCTTGATTGAACCTTGAGTTATCCCTCCAATGGAGGTTTAAGAGAATTTGATGAGAACAGAGACTTGACATTTTGATTTCTTATTGGGTGTTGGGGTTTTCTCTAGGGAATGAGTTGAAATAAGTCCTAGAAAAATTTTATAACAGACTCACAAAGTTACCAAAACACCCCCATGCTTATTGGGACTTTAGACATGTCCAACTTAACATTAAAACGATGCAAGCGAATCTTGGAAGTGGCTGCGCGTCGCGGAGGAACCTCATTATTTTGTCTTACATAATTTATAAGGGATTGGACCTCGTGTGGTGCACGCGATGCACAGGCACACTGAGTTCCATGTGCATTACGCGTGACAGCATTTACATCTTGCCTCTTCACGCTGCCTTGTGTAACTTTCTTTTACAACATTAAGGTCCTCCTCAAAGACCCTTAGGGTGGTCCTCGAGGAGTCGTACCCTAAATTTTTGACCCTTGACATGTCTATTAACATTGTAGGGTAACCTATACTCTTTGTGGGCTCCAAACAACACATAAAAACTAGGAAAACATACAAGGACACATTAGCACGTTGAAAGACTAACATTCAAACATCTTTGACGTTCTTGATTGTTTGACCTCCAAACCTCTTCAACTAAATAATACATACAGTAAACACCTTAATAAACCTTTATAGACACATGCAAGACTCTAGCTACCCATGTTCATTTTGAGAGACCTTACAATAGCCCCTACTTAGGAACATTCGTCCTCGAATACAATTTGAACTTTTTAAAACACTTTCAAATACTAAATGAACCATAGATAACCTAACGTTTCACGCATCATCACATAATAGTCAATGCACAAAACATACACGGAACGCTTACTTCTGACTATTTTGCACTCAATGCAACATAAGCAACCAAAATATATATTCACTCAGTCCTTAATAAATTAAACAGTTAGGATCTTTTCATGTTCATAGGAGGAACATCCTTCTCCTAATCATAAAATGATATATAAATGCTATTTCAGTAAGAGCTCATTATTAGACAACTATTATGTCACACATAGGCGTATGCAAAATCACTCAAGAAGCAACAAGTAACTCACAGTAGAAACATATAGATCATGAGTTATGTAGATCAACAAAGATTTCTTCCATTATATATAAAATATCATATTTACATAGTTACACTCTGATTCTCTTTGCAATCTTTGACTGAACATCATTAAAGTATATTAGGTACATAAACTTTAGCACATAAATCATAACTAAGTTATTACATAACTTTAAATAAAATATGACATATGAAATTCTTGAACTTAAGAATCTCTTATCTTGATCTTGGGAAACACATGTTGACCCCTTACCCTTAGAGACATTCTTTAAGCATCCATAACCTACTCTTAACCTCAATTTAAGACTAGTTGTGCAATGTACATATGGAGTCCCATAACCTAAAATATACTTCGTAAACTTATAAAGATATCACAAGCATACCATTTACTTCATACATCAACAAGACAAGTATAGAAAACTTCGTTCATGCAAAGAAACAACTTCATCGCATATTCAATAATGCAAACATTATACCTACAAGGGAAGGCCACATCGTATAGAATCATTAGTACCTATACCATCGATATCATCACACCAAGTAGAAAGCACTACAATGTCATTCATAAGGAACATAAACATGATCATATACATTAGATCACCTTCCTAGAACTCCCATCAAGAGCTAGTTGTGCAATGCATAGATAAAGTCCCATACCCTTACCTACACTAAGCAACTTCCCTTAAGTTATCCTAGTTAGGGTACATTACTTTACTTCTATTGTCCATTTTACATAACATACACTAAGACCATGGGTACTAAACATGGAATTTCGTGTTGTAGAACCTTACGCCTAAAGAAGGTGCTCTGCCTTGCCAAAGTATTACACTAACATCATGCTAGCATATTAGGTGATATCACTTGCTAGATCATATGGGGAAAACACAGTTCATAGAACTTGGAGGCATATATGGAAACACTGTTTAAGACAAATGGGACATTGAAGATATCCACCTTTTGAGGACTTTGGTAAACCTACCTTCCCATATTGGGAAGGGACACTAGTCAAAAACATCAATATCTCTCAGCTCTAAGCTAAGTTCCCTTTATTTAAAGCCTTTTAATTCATTACTTTATAAAAGTACGGTTTTGGGATATTTCCTTGCCCTATGCGTATCTTGTTTAGGACATAGTATACTAAAGCACCATCTAGCTTAGGATACTATTGTGAACACCTTCCAAGTTCCACTCTATGGACTAAATCATCACACATGCATCGTAAAAATGTTCTCATATGTGTGGGTACATATATGTGAGAAAACCTTTCACATAAACACCCTTGGACCACACATGTTCATACTTCACTTTATTCATGCATAAGTGTATAGGTTTAACTATATGATCTACCCTTTCATATAAACATACACTAGGCACATTCACAGTTCATCATATCATATATTTGACATAATAGCATACAACACATGTTCATAACATACTCATGCATTCATATTCATGTACATATATTACATCCTAGGAACTATCCTATCAAGGAACAAATGTGCAATGTCTAGACAAGGTCACATACCATTGTCCTTACTAGTACACCTATCAAGTCATCCTAGTTAAAGGATACATAATATACTTCATGGACATGTACTTTACATGAATAGTAGTATACATTAGTGTATAAGAGAATTTCCTTTCATTAGACACCATGAACCTATACTACTTATAAACATGCATGAGGTGGAAGTGTGTTTACATTGGTCAACATGATGACAAAATTGATATCAACATCACATTGAGGAATCCACCCTCTTAAGACCCATCAACATGACATTGAGGCAGCCACCCTATTAAGACCATGATGCACATTCAAGCATAAACAATACATCAAGTACTAGCATAGGAGACAAGACAACTTCAACATAGCATTCTTGACTCCTACTATTAGCCAATATCACACATTAATTTAGGGATACATAGGTACGGGGTAATTCACCATTATTACATAATCAATGGCAGTACGTAATCAGCACTTAACCATAACATAATTAAAGTATGGAAGATATCATCAATACCTAGAACATGCTACAAGATTGAGAAACTACGCATATGAAACAAATTGTGTGTTCATGCTAACCAGACATTCATATAACATCAATTTTCCTGCAAGTACATGATCAACACATATATAGATTGACAAGAAGTAAACACCACAACCATAAGTTTACCACACCACACAATGTCATACAACTCCAATTGAACTAGCAATTTTATAGAGAAGTAGAGAGAATAAGGCCAATTTACGGTTTATCCAAGCTTTGATAATCATTGATCAATACTAATAATTCATCAACCATTCCAATATATTTCAGTAGCTAAAATTTTAAACACATAATTGAAATCACCCTTCAACAATCATAGGATTTAAGATCACATAAAGTACACTACATCATTACTTCCATAGAAAGCAGGGGAATATAGGTCAAAATTACCAAATCCCTAAACCATGATAATTATTGATAATTTATAAACAATTCACCCTCAATTTGAATACAAAATAGTATCCAAAGATACAATTACATAAATGAAATAACAATCCATAATCATCTTTACAAGATCACATTACCGACATCAAAGGGTAAATTGAGATTTTTGTAGGAAGATGGGTTCAACATTAAATTGGACTTAAATTCAACTTAAAATCAGTGTATAAACATCAATTCATTGTAACCATGCTTTTGAAATCAATTTGAGAAATAACCCATGGCTAGTTTGAAGAACATACATGAATAAGCCATGAGAACTTTATGAAGAATCCATGGAAATCTCATCTACAAGTAGTTCTTGAGCATCATCTCCAATGGAGGTTTCTGCAGAGGTTTATTCTGAGAGTAAAAGTCCATTTTTTTAAGAATGACTTGGGTGTAGGTTTTTATCTTAACAGCCAACTTAATATACCAAAAATTACGTAGAGTAACTGCCTAGGGTAAGGTTAAGATGTGATGTGAATTTCCAATTGACCCCTTAAAGAAATAAAACGCCTGGCAGAAGTTGTAGGCTATATCGAAACCCAGTATACCCATTGATGGGTCGTATTGGAAACCATCATCTGGGTTTGAGGCTTTACACAAGGGGGCCATGCTAAGTGTGGTACTATGCGTCAGTAATACTCTTAAAGTCTAAAGCCTAATCTAGGGCTTAACATGAGTGTCTAACAGGTGTAACACTATTTTATTTAAAATTATATTGTATATAATTAATATATGAAGTTTTAGAATCAAAATGTCAAGAAACGTCCATGACGTTCGAAAACTAGTACAAGAGGTACAAGTGTGCATTAGCCTATTATACTAGATTTTATGTGTCAGAATTCAAAAGAATTTTGTGGTAAGGTTTACATCACATATTAAAGGTTTTTTAGGGTCAAAATGTGCGGGTTCTACTCTCCAAGGACCAACCTAAGGGTCCTTGAAGAGGATCCTTGCATTGTGTTTAAAAATTATCTTGAAATAGTTGTCATCGATGGTTGTAGGCTGCGAGGCGTGTCCTGATAAACGAGGCATCAATGGCAACCATTGATGTTCACTTATACATTTTCGTGAAGGTTAATTTTGTCAATTTTCTTACTAAAACAATGAACCTGCAGGACGGTTGCTCCCAAGGTCCGTACACTCACTTACGACCCGTAGGTCGGGATCTCGTAGGTCATGGTCACTGTTTTTACTCCCATGTCTTAATTAGTCTAATTAATTAAAAAGGTGGTTATTTAATAATCTAAGGGTTAAGGGAGGCATAATTAAGTTAGTTAATGACCTATATCAAGACCCAATACTAATTAAACCTTCCCAACTCTGCTAATTCAAAAAACCCAATTGTTTTTCCTTCTCTCTTATGTCACTCTCCCAAATGAAACTCCATAGAAGACGAAGTAAAGGAGTTTTATAGGGAACCAATAATATTATTTTTCTCCATCATTTTAAATCAATTAACAAGGTACGAGATTCCTTTAACATCTGCTATTCTTTCCTCAATGGGTTCCTCCAAATTGATTTCAAAAAGATGAGTTTCAAGTGGGTTTTCTTCTATTACGAATTTGATCTTTTGAACTCATCTTTTACGATTTTTCTAGATTATTCTTATTATATTATGATGTATTATGATTCAATTATGCTAGTTCTTGATGTGTTAACCTACTTTTGTAGATTAGATCATGAAATCAACCCAAGTCCCTAACCATACATGATGAACTAGAGTTGAATTGTTGTGTAATGATTCAATTGACTTCATTATCGTGTAAATTTCTATTGTATGATGACATTACGCCCAATGTTTGGTTCAATTGGATGGGTGATTGTAAAACCTTGGATGATGGCTTGTGAAGGAGATTGGGGTAAATCTTGTCATCCCAATCCTTTACTTCTGTTTTGATTACACGTGTTTAGTGATGAAATTATATGGAAGTATAACTTATGATAAGATTGATTAGTGTTGGTATGTTGTTGAATGGGAATTTCGTGATACATGAGGTGTGGCTTGTTATCTATTATATAACGATATCAGAGTGGTGATAAAATACCTATGTGCCTTATGATGATGTGATTATGTAAATGTGCTAACCTCACATGTATAATTTGTATTGAAAGGACAGTAATCATGCAATTCCTGTTGAACTATGAACTAGAAATTTCAAAAAAGAAAGTCTAGCTTAGGACCGAATGAACTAAAAGTGAGGAGTGTCCCTTCCCAAAAAGGTAAGGTAAGATTACTAATGTATTAATGAGATTGAAGACTATAATGCATTTAGCATAAAGAAGGTCCAAACTACATCTCCTAGTTCTTGATCATTGTTTGCTCCATAGAAATACTAGCTAGTGGATCCACATAGTTTCTATGTTCATGTTTTAATACTACCTTGGCAAGTACTCCACCTTCTTTCGGTGTAGTGTTCCATATAACCGTAAACCACATTAGCTCTTGTGGTCTATAGCATTTAAGGCAAGATGTTCCCAATGAGTAAAGTGATGTAATGAAGTGAACTCTAATTAGGATGACCTAAGAGGTTTATCTTAGTCTAGGTAGGGCTATGTTACTCTACTTATCCATCACACTAGTTGGCCTTGAGGGAACTCTTAGAAGGATGTTCTTATGTACTTATATGAATATAAATGTAAGTGATATGGATATGTTTATCTTACACGTAAATGACATTATGTAATATTGGTATCACTTATAAACATGCGATTGGTCTCTATTACTAAAGTATGATGATGTTTACACTTAATGAAATTGTATGTGAAGTTTGAAATTTGTTATAGTTCTTATTGGGTTTACTTTATTGAGTGAGGTTATGGGGATTTACTTACTTATTGTATTAGTGGACTTAATGTGTGTGTATGTGTGATGGTCTTGATTTTGTTACGATGTTATAAACTCTTATACATTCTTGTTGATATTATAACTTCATGATAGAGCTATCTGGACTATGTGCTCGATTATGACGATATGCACCTGGACTTTACTAGACTTGGTATTGTTGGTCTTGAAATGTACATGGCCTTGACTTAAGGAATATTTTCTTATTGACTTGTATTGGTTCATGAATGAATGTGCATAAGGCTTTTAAAATTGACTGTTCATGCTTTTGAAAAAATGTCCTTTTTAGAATGATGTCTATGTTGTATGTGCATATGATTCCATACGTAGTATAACTCATGTGCTAACCCCATTTATCCCTTTTCACCCAATATTTTAGATTTCGATCGTTGAAGGTTTCGTGACCACTTCTGAAGGAAGGCTTGGAATCATTCTCCAAGTGTGGGTATGTCCTTATATCCGAGGAAGATACCTTTTTATAACTCAAGATGTCGTTCTTTTTTATAATCTAAAGACAATCATTTCTTTCATTTAGTTTCGAGATATTGTTCTAAGCCCTAAGGTGAAATTCTACATTGCGTAAGGGGTTATACCTATGTCGATTTTACTCCATTTGGATGGTTTATATGAGACATTCCTTTTTAAGACTACATTATGTATCTTATATATATTTACTAGAAAATTAGAAGACTATATAGTATTCTTAGATTAAAGGTCTATGAATACTCGATATGAATATATTATGTTTAAGAGCGAGGTCTAAGTAAACCTCATGAAGTAGTGTAGATGAAAAGTTTTAAATTTTCTGCCTTTTTAAGCTATAAATGCAATGATGAATACTAAGAGGCTTGTACTAGTCCTCTCCGAGGAGGACAATGCCTGTTACATTTAGGTTGTACTTCCCGGATGTGATAGCCTCCCCACTAAGGGGACGTCAATAAGGCTACTTCCGTCGTTGCTTTGAATGTAGGTAGACACTGCCAAGGTTGTGTCTAGGCAGTGTTTGGGGTTGAACATGTAAAACATGTCAAGACACCAAAAGACACACTTGCACGGTCTCAATGCTAACTTTCAAACGTCATCAAACGTTTTTACACGTTTTACCTCCAAATGACTTCATATCAAGCAAGGATACTGTAAAACATTTAATTTACATATTTAAATCCTTTTTAGACACATGTGATGCTCTAAGCCTCTTAAATCATTTTGAGGGTCCTTACACAAAACTCAAGTATAATCATTCCTTTAAGTTCAACACCAAAAGGAAATCCATAATAATAAAGTTAGGTCATACTACCCAACCACATAAGGTCTCAACTATACCATGAATCCAAAGGATAATTAAACCTTAGGGGGGAAAATAGGAGAGACTTGTCCATAAAGGCCTCTTTCTATTCTTTCAACACTAGGCAAGGTAACTTCTAAGGCATTTCAACCCACATTATAACCTTGGGAGGAAACTTCCAATAAAATACACCTATGTACATCTAAGAACTTCCTCAAATGGTCATACATACGATCAATCGCATAAAGCAACTAACCACTTTTAAAGTAGGTCAACATTAACTCTTTCCTCCTCTTTAAGGTTTAAGGGATACATACTACCCTCTAAGTAAACCTTAGTTAAAAATATAATCCCAACTTGTGAAATAAAACAGTTCCTTCCCTTTTCCCCACTCTACGAATAAATTCATAAGGGAACTAGTCAACTAACCATAATGTGTTCTCTCACTTCTTACATACTCCAGAATTGCCTGATAAGGTAAGCATACTACCTTCTCTTCTAGAATCAATCCTATTCAAGAGGCTCCAATCAATAGAAGGTACCTCAAAAAGCATTACACATATATAAATGCAACATGATTTTATTAGATATTTACGACATTCCATTAAAGCATTTAAAATCCAAGCCATATTATTACGTTATCATCATACTAATCATATAATAAATTATCAAGTTTTTTTTCAAGTTGCAAGTGTCTTCCTCAAGGGACCTTGATTAGTCCTTGGGGAGTCATACCCAAAAGTTTCGACTATAAAATAACTCTAATACATTTGAGACACCCTTCGAACAAAATTCATCATATTTTGACTCCTAAAACACAGTCAAATAGGCTAAGGGACACTAGCACCTCATTGAACTAGTTTCCGGATGTCATGGATGTTGGTTGAAATGTTTGATCAATAAAATTCCAAAATGACCTATATTAATTATTTTGGCCGTTAAAATAGTGACACAACCTTTAAAAACTTATGTTAGACTGTAGAACACGTAATAAACTTCCAAAATGACCTATATTCATTATTTTACATTGCTTATGATGAAGGTCCTACTTATGTAAGTAGTGGTTTATGGTTGTCATGTTGATGTATGTAGTAAATGATATGTTTGTACATTGCACTAGTAGGGTTTGATTGAGATTATGAGTAAGGTCTTATGATGTTAATTGAAATGAAATCAAAGTATGTGTAGGTTGTTTATTCCCTTACTATAGTAATGATGGAAGTCTTGACTTATATGTGTTCTTGGAATGAGTCTCCTATGTGGTCTATGAAGCATGTTGAGTTATGTATTAAGTATGTGTCTTATGATATGCTATGCTTTCATCAATTCCAATGCTTGAGTTAACGAAGGTTATCTGAATGTTCAACTTGGTGACCTTAATGTGATTCTTGAGTTTGGGTAGTGAAATGGAAACTATTCATGCAATGCACCTAGTATTAATAGAGGGTTACTTGGGGATAAGAAACTTAGTGTAATGGGAATATTATGTTATGGATATGATAAATGTGCCTTAAACAAATTATAAGGCTTTATTTGATGTTATGAATGGTGTCTATGGCTATGTGAAGTAAATGAGCTATGTTGTACTTATGGTAGAAGGGTTTTATGAAGATTTAAAAAAATGCATGACACATTGTTTTCTAACAAAATGTCCTATGAAAATGCATGATTTTGCATGATTTCCATACTTAGTTCATTCTTGTACTAACAGTATTCTTTTTCACCTCTTTACACAAAGTGTACGTTATGGATGCTTAAACGATGCCTCTAAAATTAAGGGCTTGATAGTTGTTTTCAAATCTCAAGAAAAGGTTCCTTAAGATTCAGGGATTTCTTATGTAAATTTCTTAATCAAGCTTATGAAATATCTTAGTTAATATTTTATGTTGTTGAGGGCCGTGTCCCTATCCTATTTTATTGATGTAGAGTATAAGATGGCAAAAGAGACTTAGAGTCTAACTACGTAATTGAAGAATTATCTTCATGATGGTATGGATTTTTATCCGTGAAACTCTCTTCATCAAGGATTCCAACTCTCAAGATGTTTTCTAAAAGTTTTCAAGTTGAAGTGTCCAATTTAACGATTCTACCAAATAGGTTCTTTCAGTAATAGTTTCTAATAGTTTATTATATTTTATTGTTATTGTATGGATCATTTAAAAAAAAGTTATCTATGAAGCCATGATTAGATGAGCCCTAGTGTTTGACTAATTTAGGTGTTTCTGATATTGATCTAATGTTGATGAATTGTGGTGTAGATTTTTATGGCTGTCTAATGATATAATAATTGTAGTAAACTGATATCTATGTTTTATTAGAATGATGAATATGTAGTAATATTACCTATTTTCATGAATATTGTTATAATTATGTTGAATTGTTGGTTATGGCCATGGGTAAGGGCCTTGTCATATCGAATGTGGTGATTTGGCATTGGTTTGAGGTGTTGACGAAATTGTGGTGATAATTTGCCCTACTTTATTTATTTATATGATTATTAGACTTCAATTATATCGTGATTGGTATTGTCCACTTATGGTGGCGGTGTTATGTGTTTTACTTGCAATTGACGTGGCCTTGTCGGCGTTACTTGAAGTAATGTAATGATCATGGCATTTTCCACAACCTAATTGAAGTAATGTGAAAGCATATGTGTTCTATTGATGTTATGTAGGTTACCATGCAAAACTATGAATGTTCCTTTGTGCGTAAAATTTTATTGTTTATGTTTGATAATCCTACTTGAGTATATGAATCTATGACTATCAAAATTATGTTATTATGATAGTATATAGGGTAACTTCAAGCTTACAAGGGTTATTTATATGTGCTTCTAGAATGACATGTATTCTAAGGTAAAGTGAAGTATGTGGTGTCTTATCTTTGTTGACTTTTCTCTTTCTTTATGAATGTATGAATGTGAATATGTGATGGCTTTATTTAGGATGCTAAAGTATCTTAGTCTTGGATGTATGAATGACATGTGACCTTAAATGAAGTTTAGAGGGTCTTTTATTTGAAACCTTGAACCTAGTGGTGTGGTTATGAATGTTGAAGTCGTAAGCCATAATGGTATCATTCAAAGAAAAGGAATGCTAATATTAAAGTTAATTGTCTATAACGACATCATTTAATTCTTACAAAAGTCATAATGAGCTTCTTGTCGAGGATGTAGCCCTATTGGACCTTTATTTGGTATGGTAAATATGATTGGGTTATGAACCATATATGGAACCTATATATGGGAACGTTATGTATGAATTACTCTATGAGAAAGAAAGCCAGTACCGATCTAGTATGGTAAGGGAAGTAGTTCTAGTTAAAGGATGAGACTAGATTACAAAGCATGCCCTTCATATTCCTTAACCATGTGCCTACATGGTATGTGTCTAAGTTCTACCATTGGAAAGTACAATACCCTAATTGGAGTAGGTTACAACTTTGGATTCCATGTCTTGCTATTATGGTGTATGTCGGTTATTGCCTATTCCCATTATATGGAATACCTATTAGCATTAGAGAAGTTCTATGAAATTTAGGTGGTTGTATGGGACGCTACGTAGACATTGCACAATATGCTTTGAAGGTGTTATTCTGAGTTCCTAGTTCTTGTCCATGACCATTACTTGAATGTCCTTTATGTGTTAAATTTCTCATAAATGAACTAATGAATGTAATTGCTTAAGTTAAGAAATTATATTAATTAAATAAGTACTTATTTAGAGTAGTTAAGGGTTGTCTAGTTAATGTGTGAAGGTAGAATAGGAATGGTCCCTTCGTATCTTACCTAAATGTGTCTTAAGAATGACTCTTCGTAGGGAACATGTTGATTATGTTAACATGATATAAACTTAGGAAGTCTTAAGGATTATTTAGGTAGTCTAGAAGAAGTCAATCATGAACTTTATCTTCTTGATCTACTTAAGTAAGTATTTTGATAGTCTTTAGTAAGAGAATGTCATATATTCTATATATTGATGTGTTTGGTATCTTGTAAGTCTGTATATGTCTTATTATAAGTATTCTTGAGGGTTATTTAGGCATGCCTAGAGAGAGATTATGGGCGTTCTCTCTTTTTATTGCTCAAGTGAGTCTTAGGATATCATTTTGTAAGGAAGCTACAAGGTAGAAAATGTCTAAATAAAGGGTAAGATACTTCATTGTACAGTGAAGGAGCTTCAATGTTACTGTATAAAGGGTTCACTGTAAGGTGACTTAAAAAAATTATGATTTTTGGTTTATTATTATCTTATGTGTTTCTTAATTAATAAATGTTGTTCTTATGATTATATTATGACTCTTAAAAGAAAAGATGCATATTTTCAACTAAATGTCCATTATCATGATTTTCATGCATTATGCCATATTAGTACATTTGGTTATACTAATCCATGCTTCTATCTATCTCAATAGTTTTTTGTAGGTGAGAAGAATTTAGGAAGGAAGACTTGGCCCGTAGCATTGTTCAAGAGAAGTCAAAGTATGTCGTTATTTGATTCTAGGGCATATATGTCTTTTATGTTTCCATTTGAAGTATCGGTCATGTCCCAAGTATTCTAGTGTTTTATGTTTGAAGATGTTGAGACTTAGTATTTCCTATGACTTTATACAAAAGAGTTTTTAACGACTATGATATGTTTTGTGAAAAGTTTTCAATCTGCACTACTTTTCATTAATATATAAGCGATAAATGATATGTTAGGGTTTGTACAAGACCTCCGAGAGGTCAAGTATGCCGGTTGCAACCCAAGATTTCCCCTAACTTCTAGGGTGTGATTTTGGGATGTGGCATACGCTATGACTTAAATTAAGTTATGATGAATAATAAAGACATTAAAGACATTTCATAAATGACTCTAGCATAGCACCGTCTGAAATAGTTTGATGAGTGTCCCTCCCCACATGGGGAAGGTAGGACCACTAATGTACTAATAAGATTTGAGACTACAATGAATGTACCATAATGAGGGTAACAACTGTACCTCCTAGTTCCTAAACTATGTTTCCCCCAAAGGAATACTAGCTAGTTGATCCACATAGTTGTTATGTTCATGTTTTAGTACTACGTTTGAAAGTAGTACGCATTCCTTAGATGTATGGTTCCATGACACCGGATTCCATATTTGCTCATGCGGTCTATGTCAGTTAAGGCAAGATGTTCCCACAATGTAAAATGATATAAAGGAATGAACTCCTACTATGTTGACCTAATGGGTTTAACTTAGGCTAATTAGGGGTATGGGACTCTACCTAAACATTGCACGAGTTAGTCATGACGGAAGTCTTAGGAGAATGTTTTTATATATATATATGCTTACAAAGGTTCATAATATGTATATGACTATCTTGCATGTTGATGATACTATATGATGATTGGTTTTAACTCATGAATACGTGTTTGGTCTTTATTGATAAAGTGTGATGATATGTACTATTAATGATGTGCTATGTGAAGTTTGACATTGGTCATGGTTCTTATTGAGTTTAATTTATTGACTAAGGTTATGGGGCTTTGTTTAGTCATTGCACTAGTTTACTTAATAAGGGTTTATGTGTAATGTTCTTGCTTTGGTTATGTTGTAATGAACTCTTGTTCATGCTTGTGATGTTATAGCTTGATAATAGGTTTGTCTTGACTATGTGTTCAAATTATTTGGATATGCATGTTGGCATGAATACACGTAGTATTGTTGGTCTTGTAATGTAGATGCTCTTGACTTAATGAATATGTCTTATTGATTTGTATGTGCTTTGTTAATGTGCATAAACTTTTCCAAAGTAAATTGCATACTTTAATGAAATGTTCCCTTTTAGCATGATATTTGTGATAAGAGTGCATATAGTTTCAGAATTAGTACAAGTTGTGTACTAAACCCATTTTCTTCCTTTTTACCAAAAAATTTTAGGTTCCGTTTGTTGAAGGGATTTTGATACGACTTTGAAGGAAGACTGAATTCTCACTCATCTAAATTGGGTAGATCCTCACTTTCTAAGACAGTGCAACTTTCATGCTTTTGATGTTATTCTTGTTATAAGACTTTAATTTCATCTTTTTTTTTTCATTTGAGTAATAAACTTTGTATATCCTATATGTGGCTTTATTATGTTGATGTATGGGATATGCCTAATTGATAAACTCTTATTTTAGATCGTTATGATATGAGACATCTGGTTTTAAGACTATGTTATATCTATGTATATTCGATATGACTATATTATGTTTATGCAAGAGGTCTATGTAAGCCTAAAAATAGATATATAAAAGTTTTAAATTTTCCGTATTTTGACCTGTAAGTAAGAGGCTAGTCTTCGTCCTCAAAGAGGACAACAACGCTAGTTACATCTACAGGGTGCTCCCCGGATGTGACAAACATGGCATCAAAGAATTAGCTTGATTACCTTTAGTGTTGATGTCTCATTTAACCATGTCTATGTATATTCTTATTCAAAATTGTGAAGCGCGCCACAGTTATGAATATGAAGATATAAGATGCTTAGGAAACTGTCATTTTCTTAGAAATCCAATATCGCGCCTCTGTAGTCCTGACTCTATGTGCTCTTAGCATCTAATCCTTTAAGTAAGATTATAGGTAATTAATACTCGAACAATAACTGCTAGAAAAATTGATGGAGAGATCGCAAATGCAGGAATTCCTCCCTAAAGCAATCAAGTCCCTCTTCTCGATGAGGTTGCTAATGATAACCAAGCTACAACCAATCCTCCTATTCGGAAAGATGGTGAAATAAGGGCTGCCATTCTCCAAATGGACCAATCCATTACTAATGAAGAACAAGTCGTCACTACTCAAGATCAATCCATAAAGGGTAAAGTTAAATTGGAGGTTGTCGCCCGAGGAAAACAACATGTTGGAACCATGACCTCTAGTTTGAGGGATTTCACAAGGATGTATCCCCATACTTTCTATGTGTCCAAAGTAGAGGAATACCACTAAGAGTTCATTGACAAAACCTAAAATATTCTCTATGCTATGGTCTTGACTACTAATAAGAAGGCTTAGTTAAAAACTTATCAACTCAAAGATGTATCCCAAACTTGGTATGTTCAAAGGAGAGACAATAGGCTCTTAAGAGGTTGACCGGTGACTTGGGAGATTTTCAAGAAGGCTTTTATTCGTAGGTTCTTTAAAAGAAAGAAGAGGGAAGCCAAAGTGGTGGATTTCATCAAACATCATCAAGGAGGTACGAGTGTGCTTGAATACTCTTTGAAACTGACTAAATTGTCAAAATATGCTCCTTCTTTGGTTTTCAATCCCAAAGACAAAATGAGTCACTTTGTGACAGGAGTGTCGGATGGTTTGAAGGAACAATTTCATTAGGCTATTCTACATGAAAATATGAACATTTCTTGTCACATGGTTCATGGTCAACAACTGGAATAAACAAGGGCTAAGAGTAAGAGTAGAGATGCCAAGAGGGCAAGGTCTTTTGATGGTGGTTCGTCAAAAGGTAGGCTTGACATTAATGACAATTCTAGGTTTAAGAAGAGGTCTTATAATCAAGTTCCTTCAAAATATCCCAATATCATGATGATAGGGTGTCTAACCCTAAGTCTCAAAAGGGGATATGTACTAGCTCACCATACAAGAAGCTGACTTGTGGAAAGTGTGGCAAGAAGCATTATAGTGATTGCCTTGTTGTGACGGACAATTGCTTTGGGTGTTGCAAGAATGTCCACAAGGTTAGGGATTTCGAAAATGTGAAGGGGCAAGATAAAGGTAACGGTTAACCTAAAAGTAGTGGTTCTAATGTGGATCCTCCAAACAAGAATCACTTTTATGCACTTCGCTCAAGCGGTGAACAAGATAGTTCTCTTGACATGGTGACATGTATGTTAGAAGTCTTCTCTATTGATAAATATGCTTTAGTTGATCCAGGTGATACACTATCTTCTATTAGTCTCTTGATAGGTAGAAAGTTTAATATTTTTCCCGACATTCTAAATGAACCTCTCATGGTAACTACCCCGGTAGTTGAGTCAGTGGTTGCAAAGAGGGTATATAGAAATTTTCTTATAATGTTTCCCAATAGACTTATTCATGTTATATAAGTAGAACTTGATATGGTCAATTTCAATGTCATTTTGGGGATGTATTTGTTGCATGGTTGTTTTGCTTCATTTAATTGTAGAACTAGAATTGTCAAGTTCAATTTTCAAAATGAACCCGTTTTAAAGGGGAATGAGGGAAACTTTATTCCTAGAGGTCGTGTCATCTCTTGACTTAAGGCTTTTAATGTTATGTCAAAGGGGTGTCTATATCACATTGTCAGATTCAATGATTTAGATTCTGAAAATCCGCCCATTGAGTTAGTCCCCGTAGTAAGGGAATTTCAGGAGGTCTTTTCTAAGGATCTTCTCGAAAACCTTCCTAAATTTGAAATGGAATTTTCTGTTGACCTTCTACACGATACCAACCCTATTTGAATTTCTCCTTATCCGATGGATCCGGCCGAATTCAAAGAGTTGAACGCTAAGCTCAAAGATTTATTAGACAAGGGCTTCAATTGACCCAGTATTTCTCCATGAGGCGCTCCTTTTTTATTTTTAAAGCAGAAGTATGGGTCCATTAGGATATGCATCGATTATGACAACACAATAAAGGGCAAACTACTTTTCTAAAATTGACTTGAGCTCGGGGTATCATAAACTTAGGGTGAGAGGTGAGGATATACAAAAAAGGGCATTTCGTACTAGTTATGGACACTATAAGTTCTTATTAATGTCCTTTGGTCTCTCTGATGCCCCCGCAGTATTTAAGGAACTCATGAATAAGGTGCTTAGAAGTTTCCTAGATTCATTTGTCATTGTATTCCTTGATGACATCTTGGTATATTCGAAAAATGAGGATGAACACATGGACTATTTGAGAGTGGGGTTACAAATGCTTTAGAAAAACCAATTATGTGGCAAGTATGGAAAATGTAAGTTTTTTGAGTTCGTTGGCATTTCTTTGTCATATCATCTCTAGTAAGGAGTTGAGTTTGATCCAAGGAAAACCGAGGCAGTGAAAAATTGGCCTAGACCATTGACTCCGACCGATATTAGGAGTTTCTTCTGTGTAGCAGGTTATAATAGGAGGTTTTTGGATAGTTTTGCGTCCATTACATCTCCCTTGACTACTTTGAC
Source organism: Solanum pennellii (assembly GCF_001406875.1). Classification (NCBI taxonomy): domain Eukaryota; kingdom Viridiplantae; phylum Streptophyta; class Magnoliopsida; order Solanales; family Solanaceae; genus Solanum; species Solanum pennellii. The sequence continues at coordinate 41,868,577 of NC_028640.1, read as the reverse complement.
CCAAAAGAGTAGAAAATTTGATTGGTCAGAAGCATGTGAAAGAAGTTTCCAAATCTTGTAAGATAGTCTTACTATCTTGAAATATAGGCTTACTTCCGCTCTGGTGGAGACTTTACTGGAGGGTACCAAGGCTTTCATTTTATGTTGTGATGCATCCCGAGTGGGTTTAGTGTGTATGCTTATGCAACATGAGAAAGTAGTAGCCCATGGCTCTAGGTAACTTAAGGTGCATGAGAAGAATTATCCAACTCACAACTTTGAGTTAGCGGCCATATTATTTTCCTTTACAATATGGAGACATTACTTGTTTGGTGTTCATGTCGATGTGCATACCGACCACAAGACTCTTCAATGTGTGTTTACTAAAAAGGAGTTGAATCTTTGACAAAAAAGTTGCTTGGAATCATTGAAAGATTACAACATCCGTGATCTCTAACACCCTATCAAGGACAATGTGGTTTCGGATGATCTAAGTGGTATGACCATATGTAGTGTCTCTCTTTTAGAGGAAGCGAAGAAAGACCTAGTAAACATGTTCATAAGTTGGCTAGATTTGGTGTTAGATTTGATGATTCTCCTAATGGTGGTTTTATGGTCCATTATAACTTCGAGTAATCATTGGTGGTTGAGGTGAAGTTAAAAGAACACCTTTATCAAACATTTATGGAGTTTAAGGAATCGATTCTTGGTATGATTAATGATTCATTCTCCTTAGGGGGTATTGGGGCTAGAGGTATCAAGAAAGGTTATAAGTTCGAAACATAGATGTCTTGAGGATCGGGATTCTTGAATAAGCTCATGGATCCTGGTATTCCATTCATCTGGGTTCTACAAACATGTGCAATGACCTTAGGGAAGTGTTTTGGTGGGAAGGGCTGAAGAAGGACATAGGGGAATCTGTTGCAAAATGTCCAAATTGAAAAGAAGTGAAACTCGAACACCAAAAGTCGGGTGGTTAATTCAAGAGATCCAAGTCCCTACTTGGAAAAGGAACACATCAATATGGATTTTGTTGTAGGGTTACCTCGTACACAAAAGAAATATGACTCCATATGGGTGGTTGTTTATAGGTTTAACCAAGTCCGCTTATTTTATTCTTGTCAAGTCAACTTATTTGGTGGGTTATAATGCAGAGATCCTTCATATATGATATTGTGTGTCGCCATGGTATTCTGTTATCCATATTATCATATAGGGGTGCACAATTCACATCTAGGTTTTTGAGGTCATTCCAAAAAGGGTTGGGTACCAAGGTGAAGTTAAGCAACACTTTTCATTCCCAATCGGATGGTCAAGCGGAGCGTTCTATTCAAACCTTTGAATATATGCTTAGAGCTTGTATAATTTATTTCAAGGGAAATTGGAATAAGAACTTGCTTTGGTGGAGTTTTCTTACAACAATAATTATCATTCATCTATATCTATGGCCCCTAGTGAAGCATTGTATGGTAGGATATGGTGATATCCAATTGTATTGTTTAAGGTTGGTGAGTCTTCACTTTGGGTCCTAATTTTATTTATAAGACTTTGGAAAAGGTTCATATTATAAGGAATCGCATAAAAACAACCTATATCCATCAAAAGTCCTATGCCAATCATAGGAAAAATGAATTAGGGTTTGAAGAAGGTGATAAAGTGTATCTAAAAATTTTGCTTATTAAAGAGGTGGTGAGATTTGGCAAGAAAGGGAAGTTGAGCCTTCGTTATGTGGAACCCTAAGAACTCTTGCAAAAATTTTTTAAGGTGGCATATATATTGAGGTTGCCCAGTGAATTGGCTTCGGTTCATCTGGTTTTCCATGTTTCTATTCTTATGAAGTATGTCGGTGATCCCGAGTCCATTATTCCTATTGAGGGTGTTGGTGTACAAGAGAACCTCTCTTATGAGGAGGTGCTGGTTCATCCTTGATATACGAGTAATGTAGTTAAGGAACAAAGAGGTGGCTTCCGTAAAGGTTTTATGAAAGAATCACCTAGTTGAGGGTGCAACATAGGAGGCCGAGGACAACATGAAGCCCCGTGACCCTCATCTTTTTTATAACTAAGGTTAGTTAATCCTACTAATAATGAAAATGATGACTAAATCTGAAATATCTTTGATTTTTGGTGATGTTTTGAAAAATTGAATATGTCTCAGTAAGAATATAGTGAAATGTGCCTATTCAACTTGAAAATTGTCAATTTTGCTCTTTTTCTTGTGTTGGGCTTATATGGTGTATTTTTGGTATGTGGTGCCTTCATGAATTGTATTGAATATGTTGAAAAGTATTGAAGTATGTTTTAGTATAAGGAATGTCTCATTTGATGCATGTTGATAAGCTTTTAAGTTGAAAATGATTGTTTGAGTTGCATTGTAAAAAGGGCCATGAAGTTATGTAGGTTTTAATGGTGACTTATGCTCTCATATGTTGTTGGTTGTGCTGCTAGTCTTGAATCTATTCCTTTCTTTTCATGAATTTTACTATTAATTAGGGACGAATTTTCCTTAGGAGAGGATAATGTCATATTCCGAAAGTCTATGACGTGTTCCATACCCTAACATGAGTGTTTAAAAGGTTTTTAAAATATTTTAAGGTTCAACATAATGAGTATAGGTCATTTTTGATGTTTAGGAATCAATAACATCAAGGAATGTCCACGACGTACGAAAACTTGTTAAATGAGGTTCTATTGTGCCTTAGCCTATTTGACTAAGATTTAGGAGTCGGAAAATTATAAATTTCGGTGTAAGGGTGAATATAATATATTAGAATTAGATTATAGTTGAAACTTCTAGGTAAGACTTCCAATGTTCCAACCAAGGGCCTTTGAGGAGGACCCTTGCAATTTTGCAAGAAACTATCTAGAGGCAGAGTGCACAAACGAGGGCAATCGACGAATCGTATGCCAATTGACGGGGTGTCGATTGCCACCGTTGATGGGAACTTAGCGAAATACATGGAAAGCGTGCTTTCGAATATCTCTAACAAAAACAACGGTTTGTGTTTTGGCCGTTGTTTAAAAAAGAAACCTTCTTTGATGGTCTCGTCTATGGAGTCCACTATTTTGCTGCACATTTTAAGATTGATTAAATTCATTAATTAGTTGTGGGTTAAGAGAGGTATAATTTTGTAATTTAAAAACCTATATAAAGATCCTAACGTAATTAAACTAACGTAAGACCTCATAATTCCCAAACCCAATTGCTCCTCCTTCTCTCTTCTTTCTCTCTCCCAAGTAGAAGAACACCATAGCAGTCAAGGTCAAGAAGATTCTAGAGCTGCTAAAGACCAATGTTTCTCCATCAATATTCATCAAATATCAAGGTATGGGTTTCCTTTCAGCATTGGGACTTCTTTCCTCAAAGGTATCATTCAAATTTATTTCAAACGAAGAGTTTTCATGTGGGTTTCTTCCAATCTCGAAATTGATCTTTCAATTTTATTTGTGCATAATTTATTTTGGATATTATTAATATATTAACATGTATTATAAATCAATTATGTTATTCATTATTGAATTGTCTAGCTTGTAGAAGATGATTTATTCTCCTTAACCCTATGTTGTGATCTTGAATTGAACTATCTAACATCGATGTAATCGGCTTGGTTAATGTGTGAATTACCATCCTATGATGTTTTTTTGACAATTTAGGAATAGATTGAGATTAATTGTAGTCCTACAATAGCTCTTGAGTAATTGAAATACATGGTGAAGTTGACTATGAACATTATTTAAATCTCGAATTCTAGGCTATAAACCAGTGAGGGATTGTTGTATAATGATTCAATTGGTCTTGTTATTATGTTGGTTAATAATATATGATTCTATTATACCATTATTTGTTTAAGTTGGAGGTTTATGGTACGACCTTGATGATGTCATTGTGAACAGGAATGAGTAAGTCTTGTGATCCCTATTCTTTACTTCGATTATGATAACTTGTGCTTAGGTAATGGATGTTGTATTGAAGTAAACCTTATATTCAGATTGATTGGGATGTATAATGTTGAATTGAATTGACTTGAACTATGGATTGTGAGTTGTTGGCCAAGATGTAAATGTTATAAGGACAATGAATACTTACCAACGTGGCTTATAATGATGTGACTATGTAAATGTGCTAACCTCATTTATACGAACTGTAATAAAAGGAAAATACTCATGCAATTGTTATAAAGATATGAATATGATGATTATACAATGGATAGTCCCTATGACATACATGAAGCGATAATGATTAACAAAGGCATTAAAGACATTTCAAAAGGGACTCCAACTTAGCACCAAGTGAACTAGTGTGAGTAATGTCGCTTCCCCCATAGGGAAGGTAGGATCACTAATGTACTCATGAGATTGGATAATATAATGCATGTAACATATGGAGTGTTCCAACTATATCTCCTAGTTCTTGAACTATGTTGCCCCTATAAGAACACTAGATAGTGGATTAATGTAGTTGCTATGTTGATGTTTTGATACTACCTTAGCAAGTAGTCCTCCTTCTCTAGGTGTAGGGTTCCTTTACACTGGATTCCACATTAGCTCATGTGGTCTAGTTAGTTAATGCAAGATTTTTCCAATAGATAAAATGGACTAAATGAATGAACTCTAACTAGGATGACCTAAGTGTTTTAGCTTAGTCAAGGTGTGGGTATGATAATCTGCCTAAGCATTGCACTAATAGGATTTTCTTGACTATGTGTTTAAATTATGTGGATATGCATGTTGGCTTGACTAGACTTAGTATTGTTGGTCTTGTGATGTACATTCTCTTGACTAAATGAATATGTCTTATTGATTGGTATGGTCTTCTTAAATATGCATATGGCTTTTCAAAGTATATTGCATATTTTAATTAAATTTTCCCTTATTGCATGATTTTGTTATAAGTGTGCATATGGTCTCATACTTAATACAATTTGTATAATAAAACCCATATTCTCCCTTTTTTCCTAACATTTATGTTTTGGTCGTTCAAGGGCATTTGAGACAACTTTAAAGGACAATTTGGAAATCTCACTCATCCAAGCTGGGTAGGTTCTCACTTTCCGAGGTTAATATCACTATCAAGCTTTTAATGTTGTTCTAGTTATAACCCTTCTTGTTCTTTCCTTTTATTTGATTAATAGTAATTGTATAGCCTATATGGCTTTATTACATTGATATATGGAATATGCCTAATTGTTATAATCTTATTTTAGATCAATATGAGATGAGACATCCGGTTTTAAAACTATGTTATATCTTATATATCTATGTGCAATTAAAATAGAAGAAAATATAATCTTTCTATACAAAGGGTCTATGTATACTATATATGACTATATTAGGTTTATGCAAGAGTTCGATGTAAACCTCTAGATAGATATAGAAAAGTTTTAAATTTTACGCATGTTGACCTAATAATGTAATGATGTAAGTTATGAGGATAGTATTTGTTCCCAAAGAGGACGACCACACTAGTTATGTCTTGGTGGTGCTCCCCAGATATGATAAGAGGGTATCTAACTTACCAAGGTAAGATATGACTATCATTCTACCGTAATAGGTCGATCGACTTGCTAGGTCCTATGGGGAAACATAGTCATGCATTTAAGAGGTATATATTGAAACTGTGTTTATGACTATTGGGCATTGTAGTTATCGACCTCGTGAAGACTATAGGTCACCCCTCATCATCAAGTTCATCGGTGTTAATCTAACTTCCCTTTATTGAAAAGTCTTCATTAACTTTACCTCATAAAAATTGCTTTAGGAGGTCTAAATCCTCATATGCTTAGATTATAGGTTATAAATGAGAAGGTCCTTTCATCAACCTAATTCATGTCAGAAAACCTTTTGCATGGACATAGCATAACAAGCACAATCTAATTTAGAGTACAATTGAGAATACCTTTCAAGAGTCTCCCTCTTTAATAGATTATCTTACATGCTTCATTATATCCGTTTATGTGTTTGTATGTGTACTTAATGAGAAGACCTTTCAAATAAACATATTTAAAGACTACACATATGCATACTTCATAATATCATATACTTTCATGTTCATAGCTTAGTCATGCATTCATATTCATGTACATAGTGTAATAACCCTAGGAATTATTCTATCAATGTAGAAATGTGCAATGTACAAGTAAAGTCCCATACCCTTACCTATACTGGTTCACCTATGAATTCATCCTTTTAATATACATTTTCATACTTTCATGGACATAGACCTTACATGCATTGTAGTAGAAAATAGTGCATGAGAACCATCCTTTCATTAGACACCATAAATTTATCCTACACATATGCATGCATGTGGTGTGAGTACATTGGACAACATTATAACACAATGTCACTTACCACATTGGTGAAGCAGCCACCCTCTTAAGACTACAATACCCATTAATGTATATACCACACACCATATTTTAACAAAGTATACAAGACAACTTCAGCATTTGCATTCTATACTCCAAACATTTGCTAAGATCACATATTTATATAGGGGTACATAGTTAGGGATCATTCACCATTATAACTTCATCATTGGCAGCACATAGACCAAACCTAACTCTAACCACTTCATTCAAACGTTGAAGACACCATAAGCACCTAGCACATGATACTACATTAAGAGACTAAGAATAATACTTCACATCATTTGATCATCATAAAAACACTTTATAATTTATGACTGGCCTTCAAGTCCATGATCAACAAATATAGAGAATGACAAGAAAGTTAACACCTCCACCATAAGTTTACCATACTACACAATGACATACAAGGCCAAATCAACTACCAATTCTACATAAAAGTAGAAGAGGTAGGGAAATCTTACCAATTCTCCATTCTATGATCATAATTTATCAATTACAAAAATTTACCATCAATATAAATACAAAACAGTAGCAATAGACAATTCAACATACTTGAATCATAATTCAATCAACATAGAATAAAGATCACAATTCCCACATTATAGACTAATTTGAGAATTGAGAAGGATCATGGGTTACTCATGAAATTGGATTGAAAATCATACTAATACAGTAGATAATATCAATTCATTATAGTCATGCTCATGAAATCATTTTTAGAAGGAACCCATGGCTAGATTGAAATAGGAATTAACTTTATGAATTCTCTTTGAAAACCTTTGAAAGTATTTGTTAGATGAATGGATAACTAAGGATGAAGGATCACCATACCTTTTTAATTTAAGACCCATCAAAAAGTTAGAGAAGAAACTAAGAAAATCCAACACCTAGTTTGAACCTTGAGTTTTCCCTACAATGGAGGTTTGAGTGAATTTTGAACAGAAGAGAGATTTGGGATTTTTATTCTTATTGGGTGTTGGGGTTTTGGTTTGGTAAAGGGGTTAAATAAGTCGCAGAAACAATTTATAACCAAATCCTAAAATTACCAAAAGACCCCCATAATTATTGGGACTTTTTAGTTTTTCAATATTAACTTTAAAACAGTGCAACCAAATCTGGGAAGTTGCTTCGAGTCGCGGAGGAAGCTCCTTATTTTGGCTCGATAAATTGAGGAAGTGGACCACGTGTAGAGCGCGCGACGCGTGACAACATCCACATCTTACCTATGTATGCTTCTTTGGGAAGCTTCCTTGTCAACATTTGGGTCCTTTTCAAAGACACTTAGGATGGTCCTCGGCGGTCGTACCTGAATGCTTTGAACCTTAACACGTCTATTAAGATGATAGGTTCACCTATACTGTTTTTGGAATCCAAAAAACACATAAAAACAAGGCCAATATATAAGGACACACTAGCACGTCTAAAGACTAACTTTCGAATGTCTTACACGTTCTTGGACATTTGACCTCCAAACATTTTCAAATGAATCATACATATTCTAAAACCCCTTATTAATATGTTAATAACCTTTTTAGACACATGTTAGTCTGTAGTAACCTTATTTCATTTTGAGAGACCTTACAAAATGTCTTTGAAATGTTGATCAAAATGTTGTTGTTGCCGACAAGTAGCGTTATGGAGAGTTCATTCATTATGTTGATTTAGTGGAATATAAGTAATAATGAGTGGAGAAGTGGATGGTAGCCAAGCAGATCATGAAGTTAGTATCAATGATATTAATACTGTATAGAATCCATCTCAACAAGCTGAAATGGGTGTAATATGCCAACCATGAATGGATGGAAATGCCACACTTGAGGTCAGGAGCACGAATCTTCATCTCCTCAAAATGAAAGGACATTATGGGGGGTAGGTTACGAAAATCCACATGATCATGTGAGGAATTTTATACATTTGTGCAGCCCATTTTTATTATAGCATTTGTAATAAGAATCAATCTGGATAAGGTTATTGCCACTCTCTCTAAAGGGGGAGGATAGAATGTGGTTGTTCAAGTTACAAATGAATTATATCACATCCTAGGATAAGCTTATAACGTAATTCAATGCAAGATTCTTCCCTTCGTCAAAGATGATGAAACTCGGGCATGACAATTAAGGATATAAGAGATTTTATGGTAAACCCATCCATCAAACATAGTATAAGTTTTATAAACTCCTAAAAATTCCCAACTCATGTGCTACAAAACAGTACACTACTCCAATATTTTTACTAGAGTCTTGATCCAGTTTATAAAGGAGTGACTGATAAGTTTGTTTGAGGAGGAATAATGTTTCAATCATGTTAGGGGGCTTCCTTTATTCTTGAAGAAATAAAAAAATCAAGCATGGTACACTTAAGAGTATCAGTCTCTCAACTTTGTTCTTAAAAAACACAAAAACAACTTTTTCACGAAAGTGTAAGGGATGAGAACATGAATAAATGCAGGACCAAATAGAGTTATTACAAGGACAAATGTTGGAGAATGTTAGAAACCCTTGGGGAATGTTTAGAGTCAAGGAGAACTTTTCCCCTAGTTTTTCAAAAATAAATGAGAATGAAGGTTTGAATTCAAAGAAATACGAGGAGTGTTTCTACCCATGCTATTTACACCAAGATCGAAAACAACGATTGAACTATCACAAGGATGTAGAGCGGAGAAGATACTATTAAGAATAGGCTTATTATTGTGATAATTGGAAACGGGAGGAAGACCATGAATATCACCACACTCAATTGAATGATAGCCCAAGTTCGTAAAGGAATAGAAGTAGTCCCCGGCTGAATGATATGTTATCATGCATCCTTGATGAAGTTGAAAGTTTAGATGTATTGTTAAAATTGGTTAAATTTGATTTTTCTTCATTGAACAACAAATAAAAATTCTCATGCAAATGAAATCAAGCTACTTGAAGTTTAATTGAATTTACCTTAAGAAGAACATGAACAAAAATTACAAGGAAATATTATGATAGAGTTGTATTTGTGGTTGATCATAGTGACTGTAGTGATACATGATTTGGAACAAAATTAACAAGGCAAATACACGAAGAGGACTTTTTTTTGCAGGACAAGGAAATACCCATCCATCAAAGCACTGTAAATGACAACACAAAATATGTTGAGAAACAGAATCCTATCAAAAAAAAAATGTTAAACCTTTACCCAAACTATCTCCTACATTTCTCCTACTGCTCAAGAAGTAGAATGAGGATGAGAGGTTTCAAAAGTCTTTATTGGTGGTCAGAAAATTATTAGCTAATCACCCTCTAGTGGAGGCATTTTTGACATGTCGAGTCATGTCATCTAAATTACGGCATTACCTTAAAAAAGGAGCTTGGATTTTGAAACAATCGATGTTTCTCATAGTTGCAGTTCAATTATTACTAAGGAGGTGATTAAAAATAAAGAATATCCCAAGGCGTTGGCTATGGCTTGCACTATCCATATGCTCCAATTTAATAAAACCTAATGAGTTTTCAGAGCAAGCATCAACCTAATGCCATATACAATCTATAATGAACTTGAGTTGGGTGAACGGAAAGATACAACAATCAGACTCTTGATGGAAGACCGATCAATTAAACATCATGTTGGGATACTATATGACATATTGGTAAAGGTTTCCCGATCCATTTTCCCTACTTATTTTGTCATTCTTAATTGTGAAATAGATGCTGAAATTATCATTATTTCAGGAAGACCATTCTTGGAAACTGAAAGAGCATTAGTGGATGTTTAAAGTAGAGAACTTATGTTCCGGGTGAGCAAAGATGAAGTAACATACAATATTTAAAGTAGATTAAATACCCAAGTGATTTTGACGTGGTTTCTACTATTGTTGTTATTAATGAGGCGGTGGCGAGTGTGAGCTTATGATGGGTATGACTGAACCACTTGAGGCCATGCTTTCTAACTATGATGACATCGAGATTCAAGCCTACGAAGTGTTACATATTGGTCTATGAAGCACGGGGTAGAATTCAAAATATTGATTAAATTTTTCATTGATGTAAAAAATCAAGAAATTCCTCGAGAAAATCCATCAACAAAAGACCCACAAAATATTGAGTTGAAGGTACTTCCCTCCCATATCCTATTTGTTTTCTTAGGGGAAAATTACACCTTATCAGTAATCCTTGTTGATGAATTGCTTGAATGACCGGTAAAATTCCTCGTTGAGGTCTTTAGGTGGCATATAAAGGCTATAGGTTGTACTATCCCTAACATAGTGGGCATCCCTCCCGTCATTTGCACTCAAAAAATTTATCATTATGATGATTGTAAATCTAGTGTTGAACATCAACAAAGATTTAACCGAATGATGAAAGAGTTAGTGATAAAAGATATACTAAAGCTTTTGGACACAAGTGTCATCTACCATATTGCAGATAGAAAATGAGTAAATCTAGTTTAATGTGTACAAAAAAAATTGGGATCACAATAGTCCCAAATGAAAAAGGGGAGCTTGTATCTATGAGATGAGGTTACGACATGGTGAATATTCATGGATTATTAGATGTTGAACTCGTTGGCTGAAAATGATTACTTCCCAATGTCTTTAATGTATAAAATTCTTGATTGACATTCACAGAGGGGTTGGTATTGGTTTTTATATGGGTACTTTGGTTATAAAAAATCTATATCGCTTCGAAAGACCAAAAGGAAAACCATCATCACCTTCCTATATTGAACATTTTCTTTCACACGGATGTCGTTCGGGTTATGTAAAGTCCCAACAACATTTACGTTTTGCATGCTATCTATTTTTAGCTTGCATGGTAGATGATCCAAATGGAAGTCTTCACACATAACTTCTCAGTTGTGGGTGAAACTTTAAATGCATGTTTAGCACACTTGGGAAAAAGTTCTACAAAGATGTATGGTAACAAATTTAGACCTAAATTTGGAAGGGATCCGCTCAAGGACCTACTGGTTTAGGTAAATATCTAATGCGGATGCGTTGACATTCCCCTTTTTTTCATTCTAGTTCATAGTAAATTTTTTGTGCAAAAAGCACTATTAGTTTAAAAAGTGAATAGTGAAGTCATTGAAAAGTTACCACCACCAATTTTGGTGAAAGGTATTATTACATTCTCAGGGCATGCCGTTTTAGCGAAGGTTCATCAGTGAATTATTAACAATAGCACATCCTCTATTAAAACTTTTGGAGATTGATGCGAAATTCAACTTTGATGATTCTTGCATAGTGTCCTTCAAGTTCTTTAAAGAAATATTTATCCATACTCTAGTTATGATTAGCCCGTTCAGTCAAAACCTTTCTAATTAAGGTGTGATTAATGTTTCATGACATTAGGTGTTGTGTTGGGGATGAATGCTACACATTATTTAACCTCTTCTATCATGAAATAAAAACTCTAAATGCTACTCTAAGTAACAATATCGTAATAGAATAAGAATAACTTACGATAGTATATGTTTTTTGATAGTTTCGGACATAGTTCATATGGTCTAAATTTGTTTTCGTAAGTGTATAACTACAATGCTCCATTTGGCATAAATAGGGTTTCCACATATACCACAAAGTTCCATAAACTATGTTTGTCACCTAGATCTAGCAAGTTATATCACCTAATATTCTAGCATGTGTTAATGCTCTACCTTGGCTAGGTAGAGCACCTTCCCTTGGTTTAAGGCTATACAACACCAAATTACATGTTTAGCACCCATGGTCTTAGTGTTGGTTAAGGCTATAGTTTCCCTAAAGCAAAATGGACAATGAAAGTAAAGTAAGGACACTAACTAGGATAACATAAGGGATGATACTTAGGGTAGGTAATGTATTGAGACTTAAATTACGCATAGCATGAGAAGATATTGAGGGGGGGGGGGTTCTAGAAATTTGTACTATGTATGTGTATATGTTTATGTTCTTTATGCATGACATTATAGTTTTCTCTACTCGTTGTGAAGATATGCATTGTATGAGTACAAATGGGTCTATTTGATGTGGTATCTCTTTATGTTCAGAATATTAGTCTTATTGACTATATGATAAAAGTCTTGCTTGGCATTTTATGAAGTGTACATACTTTTCTTGATGGTATATGAAATACATGTTAAGGCTTGTGGTATCATGGTATGTTTACTAACTATGTGTGAGGTTATGGGGTTGGAATAACATAGGAGTGAATGTAGTGTTCTTATCTCGTACTGTGATTATGTGGGTTGGAATGACCTAGAAGTTAACTTACTCTAATCTGAAAGAAAAGAAAGAGGCCTTATTGTTATGTCTCCTCTATTGATTTACTCTAATGTTTTATGACCCTTGATATTCATGGTTTAGTTGAGACCTTATATTGTTGGGTAGTATGACCTATCATGAATGTTATTTACTTCATATGTGTATTATTCCTAGTGGAATAATGATGATGGTTGAGTTAAGTTTCTCTTAAATGGGTTTACCCTAAGTAAGGGATGATGACATAAGTAGTAAGGTTGTACATATTTCTACCTTGTCCTTCTCTTCTTACATAAGGTTGAAACTAAAAGGTTCTTTGAAGCTTCTTTATGATAAGAGTCTTGCATAAAGTATGAGTTGCATGCTGTAAATATGTTATGTACGTCTTAATTGACACTATGGTAAGCATGTTTTTGAAAGATTCTAAGTTGCATGAAAAATAAAATTTTGCCCAAATTCATGTTCTCTCATGTTCGTTGTGCATCCTGATATGTACATTCTGCATTAGAATTCATTTGACAAGGTAAGGAGCATGTTAGATGTAACTTTTAATATGTGGTATTTTATGACATTAAAATAGAATCTCCATAAAATAAAAATGATGAGTCTCTTGAATGTTATGTGACTTTTATAATTTTGGAAGTATAATTATACGTTCACTCTTTATAAGTGAAGGCACATCTAGCTAGTGTCTTTGTGTATGCCTATAAATAGTAAGATTTTCCCAAAATGATTCATGACTATGAAAGTTAGTGTTATGCTAGAAATTTAAATCTATGTGAAGTGACTTCCTATTGTTTTAATGTCTGTGATGTGATTTACCATTTTTACTTCACTATGAAGGAAGTATGGGCATGCTATGGTCAAAAATTGAGAATTTATCATTTAAAATAAATTGACCTTTGTGCCTTGCTTGGGTGTGAACTCATGAGACAAGCTAGTGTGTTGAGGAGAAGGACATTCCTCCATAAACAAAACTAAGAATGGTATGTTTGAGTATTTTCCTCATGGAATTATATCTAAACGATAAAGATCCTAGTTGGTCTACTTGACTTAAGTTTATGTGCATTGAAGTATGAGTGTTTACTTGCTTCTTGAGTAATGTGGAATCTTCCTATGAGTGATCATATATGATACACTCTAAATGAAATGCAGTGTAATGACCATGTGAGGATTAGGATAAGGATATTCTTACTATGAACATGAGTGTCTCCTTGTGTTTATGCATTTTAAAAGTGAGTGAATAAAAGTATGTGCTTGCTTGTGTTGCATTGAGTTATAAGTGGCATGGAGGTTGGTGTTCCTTGTAATGTGGTAGATTAACTTTTACATTATGATTTTATGAATATTGTGAGCTTCTCCATGATTCATTGAAGTCCTTGTTGTGATTAAAGTGTTTCAAGTGTCATTGGAGGACGGATGTTCCGTAGTGGGGGATATTGTAAGACCCCAAATTTAGTTAGTTTGTCTACAACCTCACGTGTTCCTAGAAGAATTTTAATTTGTTTATTAAGTTTTTCAAATCATGTATTATTGATTCGAAGGCATTTGGAAGTTAAACAATAAAGATGGCTTTAGGCTTTCGAAAGTTAACCCTTGAGACGTGCATTTGTGACTTGAGAGTTCCTAGCGTGTTCGGATGAGTTGCGAATGTTCTTTGATATATAAAATGGTTTGGAAGGTCCTTTACATGTAAATATGTGTACTTACATTTGAAACATTTGGTTACGACTACCCAAGGTCCCCTAAAAAGGCCCTCAAGAATTACCCAAAGTGTACCTAGACACTGCCTTGGCAGCGTCTACCTACAACCCTTTATCAACGCCTAGTATGTGTGGTGATGCGCCGTGTATGGGTGTGCTTCACCCAAATCTTATCCTGAAGGAGGCTCATCCCAAAGACAATCTTTAGATCCAAACGACTGTGGCCACCTACTGACCATTACTTAGACTAAGAAGCGTTAATGGGACCATAGATGCAGGTTGTAATTCACTGTCAGTAGAGCTATTTCATTAAGGGGTGAATGAGAAATTCACCTTACGATGTAACCTGACCCTCGGCGGTTTATTTAACTATTTTTGGGTATACTAAGTTAGTTTAAAAAATATGAAAACCACATTCCCAATCGATGATTTAAAAATTAGACTTCCCTCTCCAAGATATCCTTTCTCATAACCTACATTGGAGATGAAGCTCAAGAACATTCATGGTGATATGATTCTCAATATTTATTCATCATGTTTTTGTGTTTTCTTTATCTAATAAGGTGTATTGACAATTTATTTCAAGATATTCTTACATCTACAGAGTTCCTCCTAATTTTTTCAAAGATGATTCAGGATCAATCTTCCTAACTTTTAATCTAGTCATGGGTTCTTTCTAAAAACGATTTCAAAAGCACGATGATAATGAATTGATAAAATAATACTCATTTGAATGTGATTTTCAATCCAATTCCATCCCATGATCCCTCTCAATCTCCACTTACTCTATATTGTAGTACGTAGTGATCTTGATGTTAGAATGATTGTTGTGAGGTTCAATTATGATAATTTTATTTAGCTATTGAATATGATACATTTTATAAATATATATTTTTTATGCAATGTGGATCAATGTTTGAATATTTGAATGAAATTGACCTATCTTGTTCTACTTATTTAGCTTGTTATGTAGTGATTTCAATGTGATCTTGATTATAGCATAGTTGTAGTAGGATTTACTTTATGTTATGTTGTATTTACATACTTCCCTATTTTGTTTTATTGATGAACTATGAATCTTAATCATTGGTGATCAAATCAAGGGGGATTTGGTAAGTGATCAATGTTTCTTTAATCTCTACTGAATTGGTGATGTAGTGTCCATGTTAGTATCATGATCTTGTGGTGGCTTATGCATGATTTAATCCATGTTAATGTCCATGTTTATACTACCCTAAACTTTAATTGTTTATTAAATATGGATATTTATCAATGATTATCAAAGGTTGATGAATTTATAAGGTATAATCTATTCCTCTTCTTTTGTATGTAATGGCTAGTTGAATTGGCCTTGTATGGCATTGTGCGATATGGTCCACTAATGGCACCAATGGTTACTTCATATCTCTCTCTCTCTCTCTCTGTCTCTCTCTCTCTCTCTTTATATATATATATATATGTGTGTGTGTGTGTGTGTGTGTGTGTGTGTGTGTGTGTGTGTGTGTGTGTGTGTTTTGATCATGGCCTTGAAGGCAAATTGATGATATGTGAGTGTGTGGTTATGATGATTACACTATTTTAAGCATATGCCTAGCTCTTAATCTAGTAGCATGTTCTAGGTATTGATGATATCTTCTAAAAATGAATGAACTTGTTAGGGTGAGGTTTACGTATGAATTGTTAATGACCCCTTACCTATATCCCGTATATGAATGTGTGATTAACTATGGTTAGGAGTCTTTAATGCAAGTGGTGAAGTCATCTTAATCCTATTCTAACTTGTGATGTGTTGTCTATGCTTGAATGTGTATTTTGGTCCTACGAAGCTGGCTGCCTCAATATGTTGTTGGTAGCCATTCTGTGACCATGTTGACCAATGTACACACACTTACACATTATGCATACTTGCAAGTAGTATAGGTTAATAGTGTCTAATGAAAGGTTAGTCTCACATGCACAAATGTCTAGTACTATGCATATAAAGTATATGTCCATGAAGTATGTTATGTATGCCTTAACTCGGATGACTTGACAGGTGTACTAGTATGGACAAGGGCATAGGGGATTGTCTATGATTTCATATGTATTCCTTGATAGGATAGTTCCTAGATATGTTATTTAAGTATATTTATAAGAATGCATGACCATGTTATGAATATGACTTATATGATATGATGTTAAATATATTATATAATGAAGTATGAATGTGCATAGTGTCTAAATGCATTTATATAAAAGGTTTCCTCATATATTTACACCTATACTCTTATGCGTGAATGAAGTACAAGTATGAACATATGGTCAAAGGGTGTTTATGTGAAAGGTTTCCTCACATATATGTATACACACACAGAGATAAAAACATATCTATGATGCTTGTATGATGATCTAGTCAATTGAGGGGCTCTTGTATGAGTACTTTGTGGGCTTGAGGTGATGCATTGCTCCAAGTACAACTAGAGGGTTACTTGGGAAGTCAAGGAAATAAATTTAAAGGGACTTACTGTAAAAGAAATATGCTTACTGTAATTTGTACTATGCTATTTGTGAAGTGGGTGCTTAATCTTCCTTAAATGCAAAGTATGATTTTATGTGCCGTTGTGCCTATCGAATATCCCTATATGAAGCATTTGAATTGTATGATGCTTATCGCATTATTTTGATAATGTTTTGATAAAAAATACATGATGCATGGTTTCAAGTAAATTGTCCCTTTTAAATGCATGTTTTTGCATGGTTATCATACTTAGTGCATTCTTGTACTAAATCCATTCTTCTTCACCTTTTTACACAAAGTGTAGGTTATGGGTGCTTAGAGGATGTCTTTAATGGTACAGAGTTTGATAGGTCATTCCCATACTCTAGGAAAGGAATCCTTAAGTCCAACGATTTCCTAAGTCATGTTTATTGTGAAGTGTTGTAATATTATACTTATGATTTATATTATAAGGGTCGTGTCACTAATACTCTAATGAAGTTGACTCTATGATGTCAAAGGGACTAAGGGTTTACTGTTCTTGCATATGATGTGCTATGAAAGTTTGAAATTTTCCGCTAAATCTACCTAAGAAAATGCGATAAATGATAACTATGGGCTTGTATAAGGCTTTCAAGGGATCAAGTACGTCATGTGACTTCTAGGTGGTGCTCCCCAGTCGTGACATTAGTCTTGCTGCACTGCATTATATGATGGAAAAGAAGCATGACAAGCCAAGAGCAATAAGTTGGGTGGTACTGCAGCAAGTATTCAACTATAGAGTAGAAGATATGAGAGGTTGTTAAAATCAAGTGGTTTTCCACTCATCAATATATTAATGCAACTTAAATGACAATCTTGAGATTGACATAAATGATACCTTTCCGATTAAAGAGGTATTCACGGTAACTCTCTAACAATCTCCTAGGTATGTTATTTTTCCAATTACATAGTGTATAAAGTAATTCTTCCAACATCAGAGGTTCTTTTTCAACATTAAGAACTATTATTTGGATGAACACTATTTATTTAGAGAATGTGCAGACATATCATTAGAAGATGTGTTCCAGATGAAGAAGCCATCAAAACGCTCTATGCTTGTCATGCTTGATCGGTTGGGTGTCATTATGCTGGTGTACCTATAGCTGCTAATGTCCTCTAGAGTGGTTACTACTGGTCTTCCCTCTTCAAATACGACCATTAGTTTTTTAAGAAGTGCACACAGTGCCTTAAACAAGGGGAATGTCTAAAAGAAACGAGTTGCCTCTCATGCCCATTTTAGAAGTTGACATATTTTATTTTTGTGGAATAACATCAGTTCTTCAATTGGTGAGTTTGTTTGGTAATAATTATATTTTTGTGGTAGTAGATTATTTTACTAAATGGGTGGAAGGTGTTTCACTTCTAAATAATGAAGGGAAAAGTGTTGTTCAATTCCCAAAAAGCTATGTCTTTTCTAGATAATTTATTCACAAGGCTCTTATTAGTGAATAGGGATCAACTATTTTAAACATGTATTTTTCATTAGTGTTGAAGTGTTTAATCTCGAGATCAATAATATCCTAGCAAAGATAGTGTACTCAAATTTGATTGATTGGTCTCAAATGCATGAAGATGTTCTATGCACATTTTAGACTGAATACAAAAGACTAATTGGTATATTGATGTATCTTCTTGTCTTCGAAAATCAAGCCATTTTTAGTTGAATTTGATCACAAAGCACTATGGGCATTGAAAGCTCTAAATTTTTACTAGGAAAAGAGTTCAATAGAGAGAGAAGATAGGCTCTATGAGATTGACAAATGAATTTTTAGGGCATATGATAGTTCAACTCTTTACAAGGAAAACATAATGAAGTATCATGATTCTAACATAATTAAAAGGAAGTTCAGAGTAGGATGTTAGGTGTTACTATATAATTCTCGACTCCCTATACTTCAGGTAAAGCTCATATCCAAATGGTCAAGTCAATTCATAGTAACATAGGTGTTCATAAATGGTGAGTTAAAGTAGAAGGTAAGGAAGGACCTGCATTCAAACAATATGGGCAACGCTTGAAGTTGTATTTTTAGAATGCCTACAGATTTCTATAATTTAAGTGGTATATATGGAAGATGCTTGACAAAAATTCCATTTTTTCCCACGACCTTAAATAACGTGCTTTTTGGGAGGCAACCTGTGTTTTATTATTTAAAATTAACTGCGCTGATTTTGCAGGTGCAAGCAATTCTACAAACATCATTGGTCGATCACCGATGTTGTTCGAAAATACCGACATAGTTCTCCTTCTGTTATTTTAAAATGGATAGGAGATAGATGATCATTATGAGGAGAAATTTCATATCCTGGCGGCACATTGAAGTTATTGGGCAACACTTTTTGATGGATAGAACAAGAGATCTTTTGCCTATATAAAAGTCCATTACGTGAAGCGTCGACTTGTTCAATGATCCTTATAATTTCAATATTTTAACCCTTCATGAAAAAGTTGCACGCTAGAAATAACGATGATATCTAGGTCAATGGGTGAATCGATGAGTAGTTCAGCGATTTTTACAATTTTTTACCCAATTGGCATCTAGTAAATCTTCCTTGTAACCAATTTTTGCATGAATAAGATATCATTATTTTTATTTTTTGGTATTTTAAGTTCTTTACTAATATTAGGGACACTGTTGAATGTTTTTAGTGGGTGTGTTTGTTCAGTGAGTTCCTTGCTCATTAGAAAAAGTTAATTATATGAATATAATTTATGGCCAATAACGATGATTTAAATATTGATCTTAATAGAAATAAGTAATTTTCTACTACTATGAGTCCAAAATCAAGTTTCATAGACAATATGTCATCTTTGTGTATCTCGTTGTAAGTAGGCGATCATCGAACAAGTCTCTTGTAATGAACATTGCACTCTAGCAAAAAGTGTGGAGTCTTATTTGATATTAGTGTCAATGTATTTTGGGATTAAATTAATGTTGAACTTTTGTGATCACACTAAGAACTTGCCCCATTGGTTAGGTTGACTAAGTAATGCAAGCTCCCGAAATGATTTAACGTACAATTTAATGAGTGAAAAAACTGGACAATATACATCTTTTCTGGCCATCCTTGTGAGTTTGTGAACTTTTCTTCAACCCTTTTTTAACCTTATCCTTTTCGTGGAATAAAATTGATGCAACTGTAACCCCTCATTATCCATTCACCCATAATTCTCATGAAATGTTGCTTTTTTGAATACACAACTTAGTCAAAAAAACAAAGTTGGGGTGTGGTTAATAGAGAACATAAATAAAGAAGTTTGATTAAGTACCCTTTTCTCCATGATTTTCAAAATATAGGGACCTCCATAAAAACGTAAAAATAAGAAAAATAAAAATTGAATGAAAAAGTTTGGGAAGAAAATTTTGAAAGTCGCAAAAGAAATTGTGTATTTGGTAGTCCATTTGAAATGAATAATGAGGTGATTATAAATCACAAGTTAAATTATTTGAGACAAGGAAACCAAGTGATGTTCATCCTATATTGCATGAAGATTGAAGTCACTTAGCCCAATGATCATACCCTTACACTCAGCCCATTACACGCCTTGAAAAGTCCTTTTTGATCTTCTTTATCTGAAATGGATGTTGTTAGAAAAATCCCGCAACATGTTCGCCATATTGTTGGCCGGTGGGTTCTCCCACTGAACCGGGAAAGTAATGGCTTGAGTCATCTATTACAAAGCGGTCTGAATCTCCGCATTAGTTAACCCATCTGGGTTAACTGGCATGCGAACTCCTGCAGCTGGAGCCTGGGGTTGAACTTTGTTGCCCCCAGCAACTACTCCTACTCTTCCCCTACAAGGTTCCCCCTTCTGTTCTTTTATGAAAAAAATAAGAATTGATGTTAGATACGCTCATAACACCAAGAAATAAGAGGTTAAGGAAAGCATGATAAGATCAGAAGAAGGGAAATTTCCTATGCATCATGCAGTCTCTAATTCATTATAGTGGTGCACTTCACTACAATAACATAGAAACTACCTGATGTGTTTAATGTGTACATTATTATCCTTGGAATTAAACGTCATGCTCTGATACCACATTTTTCACGACCGGGGTCTATACCCTAGCCAAAACCAGCGTCTTTGACCTCTATGAGGACGTAGACAAGCCTCCGTACGTCATCATTAGATCGTATAGGTTTATTTTAGCGGAAAATTAAACAAAATTTTGTTTGCTTTGAAGTATATATATACTTCAAAGTTAGAAATTAATTATATCACATAAGTTCAAAAGAACCATCTAATAATAAGATATTCAAATGAAGGAAATAGTTCATAACTGCATTAATATGAAGTTGCCAAAATGTCACCAATACACCATCTTAAAATGAGAAAGAAAGAAACACTAGTGGAACATCCTCAACTAGGTCATGCCTATGTCTAAGATAGAATGTAAGAGATAAGATTCCTCGAAATCATGAGGTCCAACCATGTCCGGATGAATGCTCCACGTCCGGGTAGCTTAAACATAGTCTCAAAAGCTCTAGCGTCCACCTACACCTACACCTAAAAATATTGGATTGCATTGCATTAGTACACACTTGTACTAAGTATGGTTGTATGAATGTACACAACAAGGAAATGCATGTTTAAGAAGAGATCTCTCCTAACGATATGAGTTATGGAAATGCAAGTCAGTTGGACTTGACAAATCAGATTAGGAAAGTCATGCTATGAGAGTAACATGCATCGTCATTCTTTTCATACTGCACACATCACATAACATACTTCATTTATCAAATTACATATATCACATATCTTTCATTCATATGTCCTGAAACCTTATAATCACAGACTTAGTATTAAGATTTCCCAAAAATGAGGGTTCAACATATGGGACCTCAACTAAGGAGCCTTCTTTAGAAAACATAATGTCTCCAATATTCATTCATACGTACTTCATTTTCATCCATTTATATACCTAGGATGTTATTTAGGACTCTCATCGGGTTCACTGTGCAATGACAAAGAATGACCTAGTGTCCTCAATTGAGTCTAGTTCACCTCTTCATTATCCTATCCAAACACCTTTGCTATCATTCATTTCATTGTGCGCATTACATGAGGTCTGGTAATTCCAATACTACCTTTATCCTGGAAAAGACTATTTTACCCCTAAACCCTCCAAAACCTATGATTACCCCTTGCAAGACCGTTTATGACTCATCCTGGTCAATCTTAATATTTGGGTGCTCGACATGACTGGACCAAACCTTGCCTATCTCAACCAACTCACCAAGATGTTTGGCTTAGCTGGTGCATAGGTTCTGAGGTCTGGTTCCATGCGCATCAAGCTGTGTGAACCCGGTCTAATCTTTGCATTGTAGGTACGTTCATGCATTACTTCGCATAGTCATTTTCGGGTTATTAGAATAGGAATATTTTGGGAAATGACACATACAGCAGAAATATAGAAATAATCAGTATATTACAATACTTTTAATCAAAGAAATCTAAAGATAGTAATATCCTCTAACCAAGATACGACATACCCCAACTTTTACTTGAATAAATACTAATCCAAGCTTCCACTACAAATACTCTTCTCAAATGAAACCTACACGATTAGAGATAGTTAAAATATATGGAATTAGTACAGTAGCATGTACTAAGAAAGAAATAATGCATAAAATCATAAGGTGGAAGCTTGGAAGAACCAGGACAAACCCATGTATGCACATGCTTCAGGAATATCAACAATTTCTTTTTGCTATGTTACAGATCATATTCCATTAATTTATATACATCCCTGACAAAGGTGTTTTAGCCTACTAAGTCAAGATAATATTCATAACCTTGATGTATCAAGTAAGAGACATAAGTCTACTTAAACATAACACACTTCATTATCATCTTTTCACATATACAATATCATTCATGTAGCATATAATGTTCACTACGTATACTTACAAGTCACCCTCCATACTTCTACAATATCATTAACATAACTCATCATAAGGTTCATATAGTCAACTAGGAAGATTCACACTTCAACATCAAGTGTACACATGGGGCATCACTAAAGCATATCATAATCACATATACCAACTTAGAAGAACATATACTTTAACATCACAATACACAAATAAGTCATCAAGACCTTCATAATATTCACATATTCAAGTCATAACATGGTTGTATCATAATTCTTAAAGGAATGCCGATGATGCCACATTATTCAAAAGTATAGCACATAAGCACCCCCACCATAACTTGACCATAAAAATCATCACAATTACTCAAGACCTATACTACAAAAAATAGAGAAGGTTAGGTTAACATACCACCTATAGAATCTCACAACTTCAATCTATAGCCAAATCAACCAAGCTCTTACACATAGACATGATCACCAATTAAATCGAACAATCAACCTATACAATTAATCCAAGATAAAGAAATATGAATTTATAAATTTAGGACAACCTACAAGCAATTCTATCATAATTATTTCATAATTCAATAGCTCAAGGTAATCTACGCAAGAATTCATTAAGCTTAAGACAAGATCAATTCACCACTTTAGGGACAAAAAAAGGAAATCATGATTTTAATGAGTTCATAGATATTTTAGATTTAAAATCATAAAATTAACAAAAATTCAATCATAAATATTTGATTGAAAAAGTTTTATGCAAGAACCCATGGCTAGATATGAGAATAGGACATTTTATATTTTGAGGGATCTTTGGATAACAATTTGAAGCTTGGCTCCTTGAATAAATATTGTTCAAGGATGAAGGAAAAAACCTTAATTAGAATTAACCCACTAAAGTTTCTTCAAAACCATGAGAAATTATTTCTCTTCCTTGAAGCTTGAGGTTCCAACAATGAAAGAATGGCTAGAGAGAGAACTTTGGTATTTTATTTGGGGTTTTAAAATAGTGAGTTAAAGAAAGATGGAAACTATTTATATTAATTATACAAACCTTTTAAAATAAAAGAAAATTTATAAAAGTTCAAATCAAATTATTTGAAAATCAAATTTTGGTAAGCAAGGTCAGGGACAACGGCCACCTTCACTTTCTGTGAAAGTGTGTCACGACCCCATTGGTGAGTCGTGGTCCTTGACTGAATGACTTATTTGACTTGAAAAAGCTCAAATACACTAAAGAATTCCAATGACCATCATCACGGACCTTGGTAAACTCCAATGGAGTGAAGTGCTCCGTGAACATTGACACAGTAGGCTGTCAACATGGGACAACATTGGCCCACAAGTTGGGTCCTCCTCAAGGACCCTTTTGTTAGTCCTTGGGGAGTTTTGCCCGGACGATTCAAACCCAAATACCCTCATAAATATGTTAGGAACTCATCACATCACTTTCAAACAAAACGAACATGTAATACATGCAAAAATACCCTAAGACACGCAAACACATTTTAATTAAAAAACAATCAAAATTCTTGGACATTCTAGGAAATTTGACCTCCAAATTACACCAAAGTTTTTACACTGATTATAGACACCATTATAAATAATTTTAGGACATTAGAACCTCGTGACACAAATGTTAGGTTCTAGCTCACCTAAGTTGTGTCAGACTCTCAATAACAATACATATCATAAGAGCATAATTAAAATGTCTTTGTCACATAAAAGAACCTAACCACAACCTCATTTACCCTAGTTGTGAAATGCATAGGTTAATTCGCATGACCAAATCATACTATTTAGTCCCCTTAAGAATTCATTGTCCAAGTCCATATTCTCGTCATAATTCATATTCTTATCATATAGGGAAATATAGCCTTAACCGATGTAGATTATGTGAGCTAACGGAAGATGATCTTTTACTCCTACACCAAAAATAGGTCTCTACATTCTTAAGGTAGAACTAAAACAATATAATTTTTGTGGATGGAATAGCTAAAGAACTAAGTGGGAACATAGTTATGGGATAAGGATATTATTACTAGAAACCCAACCTTTTTATGAAATCGCATGAGATAACTTACTTTGGGGAACTGGACTTTCCAGAATAAAAGATTCCAACTCATATTCTTATCATATGTGAATAAACATTTTACATCATATTTACAGTGTGGTCATAGGAATAGCCTTTTATTCAACACAACAATGCTAGCATAGTCTTAAACATATCAGACATATCAATGTTTAATGCTAAGGGAAAAATGATAGTCCAAAAACACAACAATTATATCATAATGGAAGCAGTTTTACTATCAAATCAAACTAATTGAATACACACTTGTCACACACATATAGATGTACTCATTATTTACCCTTCAAGCGCTATAGCTAACTATTCATCAATGTCTTTAGAATGACTTCATTGATCATGTATGATAAACTTATTCTAATAAGAAATTCATGACATAAATAATTCAACTACAATCTATTAATAAAGACCTATTTTCAAGCTTCAAGATCGCATTTAGGGAACATCGAGAAGCCCATCAATTCTTAGATAATTTCTAAGGAAAAAAATAGTAATTCATTAAATTGATCATTATATAAGACACTAAACACATTGAAATCATTTTTAAGTAAACCCATGCTATAGATTAAAAACTCTAGGTTTTAGGAAAATTAAACTTTATTAAATAAAGTTTTGAAGGGTTTTATGGAAGGAAATTATCAATAAATTAAGAGTGTCATCTGTTACGGATGATTTCCACGTGAATTTGAAGATGAAATAATTCTCCTTGAACTCTAATCTTGATTTTATTCTTACTTTTCAATGGAGACCTAGAGAGACAAATATTTGAGATGGAAGTTGGTTTTTCGATTGAGTCGTGTAACTTATGTGGTGTTAAAGAGGTGGTTAGCATTTTAAAAGATCATAAATATGACTAATTTATCCATAAAAAAGGGCAATACTAGAAGTTAATTAATTAGGAAATTAAAAATTTAGCCCTCCAAATGGCCCAATATAGTAGAGGTTCAGGTGTGACGTGGATGGGGTCACACCTTATGCTTGTAACTCATAGATTTTTTTAGAGGATGGGAGGACTATGGGAAACCAATATTCTACCCACGTCATCCTTCTGCAGGGCGTGGGCATACCCACGCTTCGTGGGTGCGCATCTGTTGGTCCTTGAGGAATCGTCTCTTAACATTAATACCCAAAAACATTTTTAATAAGTACCAGGAAATATTTATGAACCTTATCATTTCTAATTTTTACAATGTGTTACAGAATAATGGAACTTAGCAACGAAGACCACAATATCCTTCTTCATCCTATTCTACAAATAAGGGTCGTCGAACTAGTCGGCAAGTTTTTTACAAAATTTAAAACATGATGTTTCACTGACTTGTTTCTAATGAATGGGTTCAATATGTGTTATTTGGAGATATTGCCAGCACTAATTTTCCTAGAAGGAAACCACCAACCTGAAAGAGAGAATGAGGAGTTGTTTTTTAAGAGGCTACTGCGAAACTATCAAAACGGCAAAAACATCCTTCCATAGGGGAAAAGGCATAATATTGGAAAAGTCTTATTAAGGAAGGTTTAGTTTAGTGTATCCCGACAAAATAGGCATCTACGACACCAACCTCAATCCATAAGAAAATTATCATGAGGATAAATTGGGTTATAGATTACCAGCCTATGTGTCAAATTCAGGGAATGACAAAAATCTTCTTGAGAAGACGAGATAAGCTTTGATCTAAAGGAATGCATAATTCTGCTACACTTTGGTCACTACTCCATCTCCTTAACCCCCAACTCATACTGTTGAGAAGACACAAAATGTTACCCCAATACAGACATATCTACCTCGCTCTATTAAAATATTTAATATTTATGGGTTGCGTAAAATATTGAAATAGAAGTTGTTACGAAGTGATGGATTGGTGTAAAGGTATCCATAATTATGGGAGACAATTAGTTTCAAAAAATTTAAGCTTTTCACACAGTGGTGAGGCTCATGCAAACCTTCTTATGCCTAAGATTTCTACAAAAAGTATGCGACGCTAGTCCCAAAGGGGAATGAAAACAAGATCATTTTAATTGGTTGAGCATGTGGTATGGTAAGGCAGAAGGTTAGGTTCAATAGTTCTGATATTTTTGAAGCTTTGGAGTAAACTATCAATAATACATTCATCACAAGAAAAACTCTTTTTTAAGACAAAGGTTTAGGGATGAGTTTTTGATCATGTCTCTAAGGATATATTTGTATTGGAACAAGATAATATTCCGGCCCTTCTTGTATTCTATTGTGAAGATAATTAATCCGGTCCCTAAATAACATATTAACTAGCCCTAAATTCTTATTAAAATACTTAGGATTCCAAATCTAACAAAAATATTATACTGAAGTATGTTTAAAAACTTTTAATTTTTCCACAAAATTTTGGCGCCAGTTTTTTTAGTAAAAAAAAACCTCCTTTGATTTCTAAAAGTTGAATGTAAAACGTAAAATACAAAACGAAAAAATCTTTGTCTTTTGGTCACAGCTTCCATATAGCTAGTTTATGTTTTAATCAACAATCAATCATTGTTTTTCCCTCAACTACAACGTCCGACGACCAATCTTAACATCAATTTTTTTCCATCGCAACTCTATCTTCTTCGTTGTATAGTTTCTCTAATAAAATGCTTGGTGAAACAAATCGTATGGGTTTGGTTCTTCTTCTAATCAAGTTTCTATTATTCTGAATTTCATAAAATGTACATCAATTTTTTATTGTTTTGTTTAAGGTTTTTTTATTCTTGTTCTGCCTCTTATCTAACATTAGATAGGTCAAAAGTTTATCTGATATGTTTTCTAATGTATAGTCAGTGAAAGAATATTGGGTTGAGTTTCTTATAGAAGTGACTCGATTTTGTTAACCCTTTTATGTTCCTGAAGATTAATATTTTGTATAGAGTGAATATTCTATTTTTAAAATCTAATTATTTTGATAAGAATATATACTATGTACATGTAACTTTTATTTACAAATGATATTCTGATTGTCTCTGCTATTTTAAGTTTTGTTTCTATTTGATGTCTTAGGTATCTGCTCATATGCTTTCTTGTTCGAGTTTGATTGTAATTATACGAAAGGTATAAACATTTATGTGGTTTCACCTAGGTATATTTATCATTAGTTTAGATTCATTTTTTTGCCAAGAAGTTCCACCAATCATGTTTCAAATTTCTTTTTCTTATTTCATTAAACTAGTTTAAATATATAGCTATTTGTTCAATTTTCTACTCATGTTGATTGAGGATCGTTCAGATTACTTTACAATGGAGTTAAAAGTTACTAGTTCAACCTTTACATGCAATTTTGATTTTAACTCAGACGTCTACTTGTTAAACTACTATTGTAATCTCACTTTAGTACTTGCCTATGTTTTGTTTTTCTTTTGTCTGTTATATCTTAGTA
This sequence comes from Solanum pennellii, assembly GCF_001406875.1. NCBI lineage: Eukaryota > Viridiplantae > Streptophyta > Magnoliopsida > Solanales > Solanaceae > Solanum > Solanum pennellii. The sequence goes on along the minus strand of NC_028640.1, from coordinate 41,840,460 downwards.
CCTCATGATTTACCTTTAACACAACTTTCTGGTTCATAAGCACACTTTACGTTGTTAATGAAATAATTCATGGTTCCATTTTATTTATCAAATCTAATAATTTTTAGCTAATTTACTGTTCTGTAGTTTTCAATTTGACAACATCATGATTTTCCTAGTATAATGCTCTGTGACTGCACATGTTAGCTTCTTGTTGTAATTTCGAATGTTATAGACCACATCTGATGGATTAATATGTTTGTTTCATGTTTCAACACTCTCGATTACATATTTCTCCCTATTAAGTTTTTTTTATCTCACTTCTTTTGGGGAAACACTGAATTTAGTTTCAAATAGTTTTTTGTATGAGTGATAATGTTTGCATAAATATTTCAATGAATCTAAGTGTGTTATTGTTGTTTGACATGACTCTAGTTTCTAGCATGTGGTTACTAATTTGCATCATGCGTTACAGTAAATAGAAATTTGTGCATGATTCATGTCACATGATGATATTTTGCGAGCTAAAAAAACTAGATGTGTTACATACATATTTTAAAGTAAGATATACTTAGAGAATTTTAATGCTTCTGTTAAGTAGAGGAGGTGGTACTCTCCTTGTTAAACTATTGTTGGAATCTCTCTTTAGTACTTCTCTATGTTCTGTTTCATTGGTATCTGTTATAGCTTAGTATCTCATTATTTATCTTTAACATGACTTTTTTGTACATATGTGCTTTTTACGTGGTTAATGACATAAATCATAGTTCCATTTTATTGATCAAACCTAATGTTTTTAGTAATCCAAGGTTTTGTAATTTTTAATTTCACAACATCCTGATTTACCATGTTTAGTTCTCTGTTGCTCCACATGTGAACTCCTAATAGTAATTTTGAAGGTTTTAAACAACATTTGATGGGTTAAGTTGTATCTTTCATGTCGGAACACTCTACACCTTTTGTTTCTTTAAGTTTTTTAGTCTTTTTTCTTTGGGGAAACACTAAATTTATGTTCAAATAGTTGTTTGGATGAGTGATAATGTTGTCGTGTATATTTCAATGAATCTAATAGTGTGATTGTTGTTTGACGGGACTGTAGTTTCTAACTTATGGTTACTAATATACGGCATGGGCTACGTTAAATATAAATTTTTCCATGATTCATGTTACATATTTATATTTTTGCAAGAGAAATAAAAACTAGGCATGTTACATGTAAATTTTAAAGTAAGTCAATGTCCTTGTGTATAGAATCCAACATGTAATTCCTCCCTTCTTTCCCCTGTTTCACCTAATAACTACTTATAATAACTCACACGTCATATTAACTAAATAAACATTAGTGGCCTCAGACTAGGAAATAATCCACTGTTGCAACTATTTGAAAGGTCTCATACACTCCACCTAGGTATGTAATTATTAAGGACAACATTGCTAGACAATGATAACTCACCCCCTTGGCCAAGAAATTTTTCACATCCGGGTTTACCCCCTAGACGTAACAGGCGTCGTCGTCCTCTTTGAGGACTAAGACTAGCCTCATAGTCTCATGTCATTACATTCATAGGTTGAAAATGTTGAAAAATTTAAAACATTCATTACATCTACTTGGAGGTTTACATAGACCTCTACATACACATAATATTTATGTATCGAGTATACATAGAACCTTCGTATAAGAAGGTTACATAGACTTCTACTTTTATTGCACATACATATATATAAGATAGAAAGATAGTCTCAAAGATTGTCTCATCTCATACCATGTAAATGGTCATCACAATTTTGGCATAGTCCTACATCAATGTAAAGAAGCCACATATAGGCTTATTAAAGTTGTGCAGGATGAAAAAAGAATGAACATAAAATTCATAGAAAAACAAATAAACATCGTAGGAAAGATATTGGCATCGCCCTCAGAAATTAAGGACCTACCCACATGGATGATAGAGAATATCCAAGCCTTCTTCAAGTCGTTCCGAATGAGCCTTAATGACCGGAACCTAAAATTTTTGGTAAAAGGAAAGAAAATTGGGTTAGTACTCCACATGTACTATGTATGAGACCATATGCACATATAATATCAAAACATGCTATAAATGGAATTTTATTCAAAAAAAGTCAATTTACAAGTTTAAAAGTCTCATGCATAACCAAGAAAGCCATACCAATCAATTAAACATGATTATTAATTCAAATAAGTAATATGTATCCCAACATACTTGAACCCATGATTTACAACAACCCTGCCATCAAGGAATAGTTTCACAAGCATGGTTAACAGTCAATTACATCATAATAAGCAAGACAACTACTCATGAATCCTTATCAAGTCAACAAGTGCAATGACCGAGCAAAACTCCATAACTTTACTCAATCAAGTAACTTCAACAAGAAACCATAACCAATGTCCAACTTCACAGAACATAACCTTAAAGGATACCTAACATCATACTTTAACAGTACAATGCAATTACATGTTCAAGAGGATAATCATCATCATATAGTATCATTTATATTGTAGCATCTACATATTATCATCATACACATTATTGTCATATATATATATATACACACACACACACACACGTAATATCAACTTCCTAAATCTTCTATCAAGGTCAGCTAGTGCATGACAAAGGTAGAGTCCCATACCCCTACCTAGTCTAAGTTAAACCTCTCAAGTAACCTTATTTACTTTATAATTCATTACCTTATTTTAATTTGGGGAACACTTTCCTTAACTGACATAGACGACAAAATCAAGAGCGATATCCGGTGTTGTAAAATGTTAAACCGATGGAAGGTGGTGTACTAGCAAAAGTAAAACTAACATAAACGTTGCTTTTTAGGTAAATCCACTAGCTAGTCTTTATATGGGGGCAACATAGTTAATGAACTAAGATATAGTGTATTCCCTTTTTATACCACTTGGTATTTGGGTCCTAATCTCATGTGAATCCATTGGATGAGTATTCCTCTTTGAAAAGTTAACATCTCTTATAGAACTATAAGGTGAATCTTCCTCTTTGGGAATTCATCACCTCCCATTGTCAAGTTCACTCGGTGCTAGCTTAGGTCATAGGGTCTACCCCTCATATAATGATCATAATCAATAGCTCAATAAGAATTGAATGATTATAGTACTTTCATCAGAATTCATATAAGTGAGGTTAACACATTAGCATTTCATAGCATAACAAGGCACATAGATAGTATCACCATCCTTATATCACATACACCTTAATCAACATTACAACGTAGTCAACACATTTCAATTCATAATCATACCACCTTATCATTGTAATATAAGGCATACTACAATGTAACATCATGACTTAACCACAATTAATCAAAATTAGAAGTAATGATAGATATTCCAAGGCTTAACAAGTCTCCTTCATGGTTCATCATCTAGGACTTACCATAAAACGTCAATTTAAGCCAATTTAGATTTTTAACATCATATTTCAAAAATCAACATGATAACAATACAGTCACTACACGATAATTCAATACCAAATCAATGCTTAAAACAAGATTACATTAGGCCAATTTCCATAACCTAGATCACTTCTCAAGATTAGCATGAAAGACGAAAATTCATTCTAATTTGTTAATGATTGGTGTAACATCATCAACTTATAGTGATTTAACCCATAATAAAGACAACTGAATCAATCACTACTTAATTTACATCATGATAAAGTGTTTTCGAAAATCACCCTCTTTATTTTAAAATGATGTGTAGTGTCATTCGTGGATGAATATTCCTAAGGGCGGGATAATGTAACATTCTGGAAAATTACATTTATAATAAATAGCCCAATAGGTATTTAAGAAATGTTAGGCATAAAATAGAAAATTGGCTAAGGGGTATTAGCCAATTTCTATATATAACCCAAATAAACAAAATATTGGCATATTAGAAAATATTGGCTTAAAGGGTGTTAGCCTAAGTATTAATGATCTTGTTTAAGAAATGTACCTAAAATGAATACCCTAATATAATAAAAATGAAGTCAAAACAAAACATATGAAGTAACAGACATTCAAGTGTCAAGCCTAGCACCATTCTAGATGACCATTTAAAATGATCATGTAGATTAAATAGTGCCCAAGGACATAGTGAGGGTCCTTGGGACAATAAGTAAACATTACCAAATGAGCCATCAAGAATAATTAGTTAAGAATGTACAACCAACCCATGTGCAAGCACATGGGCAACACATGTGGGAATCGGCAAAAGGAGGTGACCACCGTAACCGAATTCGGTTAGGGTAGTTAAGAGGCATCATGTGCTGACGGGTCCCCCAATGTGGGACCTAACTACCTATCCTACTATAGTCAATAACTAGCTGTCCTAACTATCTAAAAACCCTAATACTTACCGAAATTTACCCACTAGTGAAACCGACAACCTAGGATCAAACTTTGATGACACTAACCTAGATATAATTAAAGAGACAACCTAGTATCTAACCTAGGATGGTACAAAGTGTTAGTTACGGTCTTAACAACTTAGGGATACTTTATTAATTACCCTACGTTACTTAATTAAATGATTTACAAGGTTATTTAATTAATTAAAAAGGGAAAACCCAAGTCAAAAAGCAATTTCAAAATTTCGGTTAAGGCAAGAAAAAGAGAACCTAGTACCTATCCAGAGATGGTCCAAAGGGTTAGTTATGGTTATAACGACTTTAGGGTACTTTATTAATTACTCTAGTTCACTTAATTAATTCAATAAGCCATTGAATTAATATAATTAAAGGGGTAAAATCTAAATTCTTACACTAACCTATTATAACTCAAGAAACACGAGTACTTAACCTAGGATGGTCCAAATAGTTTAGTTATTGTTCCAATGATATAGGTGTATTAGCCAATTTCTATATACAACCCAAATAAACAAAATATTGTGCATATTAGAAAATATTGGCATAAAGGGTGTTAGCCAATTTTTCTAAGTATTAATGAGCTTGTTTAAGAAATGTACCTAAAATAAATACCCTTAGCTCATAAAAATGATGTCTCAACAAAACATAGGAAGTACTAGTCATCCAAGTGTCAAGCCTAGCACCATTCCACACGACCATTTAAAATGATCATATAAATTAAGCAGTGCCCAAGGACTTAGTGAGGGTCCTTGGGACGATAAGAAAACATTACCAAATGAGCCATCAAGAATAATTAGTGAGGAATGTACAACCAACCCATGTTAAAGAACATGGGTACCACATGTGGGAATCGGCCAAAGGAGGGGACCATCATAATCGAATTCGGTTAGGGTAGTTAAGGGGCAGCATGTGCGGACGGGTACCTCCATGTTGTACATAACTACCTATCCTACTATAGTCTATAACTAGCTGTACAACCTATCTGAATACCCTAATAATAACTGAAATTACCCACTAGTGCAGCCGACAACCTAGGAGTAAACTGTGCTGACACTAACCTAGTACTAATTAAAGAGACAACCTAGTACCTAACCTATGATGGTCCAAAGGGTTAGTTATGGTCCTAACAAATTAGGGATACTTTGGTAATTACCATAGGTTACTTAATAAATTAATTTATAAGCTTATTTAATTAATTATAAAGGGCAAAACCCAAGTGACAAAGTAATTTCCTGATTTCGATTAGGGCAAGAAAAAGAAAACCTAGCACCTAACCTAGGATGCTCCAAATGATTAGTTATGGTTATAATAACTTAAGGGTACTTTATTAATTACTCTAGGTCAATTAATTAATTAAATAAGCCATTTAATTAATTTAATTAAAGGGGTAAAATTGAAATTCTTACACTAACCAAGTATAACATAAGAAACACTAGTACTTAACCTAGGATGCTCCAAAAGAGTTAGTTATGGTTCCAATGACTTAGGGGTACTTTAGTAATTAACCTAGGTCCCTTAATTATTTAAAATATTAATTTAGTAAATTAATTTAAAGGTTCAAAATGAAATTCGTAGGAATAATTTCAGATTTGACTAAAGTGTTGTGTTTTCCTAGTTCTAGTCAACCTTGATGGGGCTTTTTAGTAATTAATTTATTTATTTAATTATTTAAATTATTAAGCCTTAGTTGAATGAGTATTTATCAGTTCATAAACATAAAATTCACGATAAACAATTAGAGAATAGGATGCTAAAGCGAACGAAAGAAAAAGGCAAAAAGTTCATCGACTTCTATGGCGATTTTATGGTCTCTACAAGTTTTTGTTCAAAGTGGTTTTCGTAGATTAATTTCTACATAAGGTACGGGTTTCTCTCCTGGAATTCTTTATCCAAGAGTACTTTCCTTTGAACAAACTCATGAGATCTCGAAAACTAGGGTTGTTTCCCAAAGTTCTGGTCGAACTTTCCTTTACCTAGTATTCTTGTTAGGATTTATATGTTGTTGGTATGAGGTGCTGGCTGATATTAAAGTGTAGGTTATTGATTGCTAAATGTTGAATGAACTATGAATTGAACTCGTATGACTCTAAGGGTTTCCTACGTGAATGAAAGAACGGTATATTGTTAAGTTATGTCCAAAAATGTTCAAGTGTTGATGTGTGACGTCTTGATGCATACCTACTTGTACTGTGACTTTATGATGATGTTATATTCATCAAATATTTATATGATGTTGTCCAATATGTGTAAAAATGTTATGTTTAAATTCATGAACTAAGACTGTCTTAAATGATCTCCATGAAATCACATTTGAATGAACTACCTATCTTATGCCAATAAAATGGCAAACAAAACAGTGTCTAAGAATGATTAATGGAATTGGCTATAATGTTGTTTTCAAATAACTAAAAGATTGGCTAATGTATAATGTATAAAACCTAAGCATGATGAACATGAAAATTGGCTTATGCCATAAAAGATGGTTATGTAATATTCTCGAAAATTGTTTAGGCCAATACTAATCATATGCAATCTTGTGTAGCCAAAATAATCAAATGACAACTCGAGAACTTCTTAAACTAATTCAATGAATCCTTAACCAAGGGAATGTTATTCATTGGGACAACTCCAAACATGCTCTGAAAGATTGAACTATGAACATATGCAACTCATTGAATGAAATGCTCATCGTCCATAAACGATGATATGAAGCTACTAAAAAGGGTAAAAAAGTTACGTGAGTAATAACATAACTAAAGATGTCTAAATTAAGAAACTTACAAAAATGAGGTGTTAAATGAAGTGAGATAACCTCACTAACACCTAAGCTACTATGTTAAACATACTCACGAATGAAGGTTTTCGAACGTGAGAGAGCAGTCTCATTAACACGTAAGATGTTCTGTAAGGACAATACAAATTTCATCATTGTAATGAAAAGTATGACAAGTAATAAATAGAGTAAGTAAATATCAATCTAGAAGAAAGCTTCCACAATGTTTGAGTCAACTCTAAAAGATAAGAACATAATGAAAGTGAGCAAAGCACCGAGACTCGTTATGGGCATGTGCTTGCACGTGTAACTCTTATGAGAAAAGGCTACAACCGAGGTGGATAAGTAGTCTCGATAAGTCCCTAGTCTTCGAACTATGTCTAGACAACATCGGAACTAGCATGTGGTTTCCACCTAAGAGAGCTAGGTACGTTTCGATCTCACCTTGGCATGTGAGATCACCTATTTTCAGTGTGGGGAGGACACCAGATTTATATGTTAGCTGACATGATCTATTTCGGTTAATGCTCAAAATATTTACTTGGTTCACTATAGATGTGAGCCCCTCCTTTTCGGTGTGGAGTTAACGCTTGATTTGCATTTTCCTTAACGAGGATCGAACCCTTTTCGGTAGGGGGCAAACATTGTATTTCATGAGTAGCTCACACGATGTAGATTCATTTTAACCGGTGAATCACCTCTTTTTCGGTGTTAGGATTACACTGGATTACATGTTAGCTCGCATGATCTTACTTCTAAAGATGTGTCTAAGAAAGCAAGAAATAAAGATGCTGGAATGTGAATTGCCAATATGATTACCAATGAAGTTTCAGCAAATAATGGGCAAAGCCAAAAAAAAATAGGCTTATAATGACTTCTTATATGATATTAATAAAAGGGAGTAGAAAGATAATAACAACTCAAGACATCATAACTTCCCTAACATGAAAATGGTGAAATAAGTGGCATAAAATAGAGACTGGCTTATGAAGTATTAATGAATACTTGATGTAATGATTGACTTGTTGTAAGGACAGTCAAATCATGTCCAATGAAGTTTACAATAAGAAAAGGGCATAGCTAATAATGAATCCTCATGTTATGAAAATGATAAACCCAAATAAAGTGGCTTATAATGACTTCATATTATTTGCAAAGGATCTTAGCCAAATATGATTGGCTTGTAATGACTTCTTATATTATGTCAATAATACAATAATAGGAATACTCACTTGTCACGACCCAAATTCTAGAATCTGAATCGCAACCAACGGCGTTGACCTTTTAAAGGTCGCAAACAAGGCTCATCTTACATTCATATTGTTAATTTTAGCAGAAAATTTAGAACTTTTAAACTTATGAAGTGTACATAGACATCATATAGTTTTTTCATGAATTAAATCATATACTAAGATCAACAAAAATATATTAACCATCTATCATAAGAATCAATTTGAAATAGAATAAGACTGTATCATAAATACATTTGTCAAACACGTCCTTATTACAAAAGCTTCGAAATTAAAGTACTAAAGAAATGCTAGGGACAACATCAAATAGCTTTTTCTAAAAATAAGTCTAGACTAAAATTAGATCATCCTCAAAATTAAGAGGACCTACCAAATGGTCTGGAGAAACTCTGATGTCCGAACCGTTGCAAGAGTCGTCAATCTGTCTCATAACCTACATCTATAAAAAAAGTAAAAAGTAGGTTTAGAGCACCACATCCACTAAGTATGGGTATATGCATACATACACATAATGCTATGCATGATTAAATAAAGCTCTTCCTAAACAACATGCTATTTCTGAAAAGCCTAGTCACTAGACTTTTCAAAAATGTTAGTTGTGAATTGTGGTATGAATATGATGTATTTTAATGCATTCAAAGCACACAACTCATTTTATATATGATTATATGACATCAGTATCATCCACATAATTTTACAACAACTCGGGCGAATATTTGAGATTTTTGATCCGTTTAGGCCGAGAGCTCCTCTTTGTACACTTACATTATTTTTTAGTATTTTTCTTCTTCTTGTTTTGTAGTCAATAAATATTTTGGTCCTATGTTGTACTTACAAGTGCAATGATTCATTGTAGTGCCATACCCACAATGAATCGATGTAAGTAATCCAAGGACTAAGGAATGATTTCCCTACCTTATAATGAGTCATTCTTTGCACTATATATTCATTACCTTAAATATGCATTTCTCTATTGATCATGCAATTTATTTCATTACTTTGATGTTTTATATATTAGACATTTCATATGCCTGAGACTTTGGAATCTTTGATGTAGAATAATATATCTCAAGAAAGGGCACAACAAATGGGACCTCAACTCGAGGGCCTTCTTTAGTATATATGGAGTCTGCTTCATTCGTTCATTCATACTTCACATTATTGATTTAGTTCATTCGTAGGCTGATGTAAACACCTTCTTTACCTAGGATGAAGTTTAAGACTCTCATCGGGATCATGAACTGCAATGACCAAGAATGACCTAATGTCATTACTTGAATCTTATTTCACATCCTGATTGTCATGGACAAACACCATCGGTATCGTTCATTTTATTATCTTTCATACTTTGAGTATGGCCTCATTATTTCTTTGTGAACTTTAAACTTAACCGACATAGATCATGTGAGCATCATGAAATCCAGTGTCTGCCCCACACCTAAAATTGGTGGAATCACCGGCTGAAGTGAACCAAACATGCTAGCGTATATAGGTAGTCAAACCCTACTAGATACCTATATTGACATAATAGGTTCAAAGACTAGGAGATATACGGAGGCCTGTACCCCGCATGTCGGACAGTCTAATCTAATAAGAAATACGTGAACCTCTGCCCTTGCCGAAAGAAGGCATCACCGCTCATAGCTAGCCTATCGGTGCTCAGTATAAAGTTCCATTACATTCAACTCATACAATATGGAAGATGGTTTCTAGCATGAGGGAATCATTCCTCATTAGATCATTTATCATCTCATCATTAGTATTAAGTTTGAATTGTCCTTACACATACATATAGAGTGCGATTGAGACTTCTCTCTTTATATTCAAAACTCTCTTAGCTGAGTACTTTTAGTGACCCTTACTGAGGCTTGGTTGTGACTTGTCTCACCATTAACCGTAGCCTCTTATCATGTTGTCACCATTTTCATTAGCATCATTGCTTTAATTACTCACCTCATTACGTAATGTTCATTTCTTCTTTATCTTTTAGGGTTTACTCAAGAATTATGAAGGCTTGCTTCTACATTGAGATTTACTTACTCTATTGATGACTTTTCATCCTTACTTTACATTAATTAAATGTGAATTTACTTACATATCATCCTTTGGTGTTAATGAGACTGGCTCACACATTCTACCACCTTCATACGTGAGTATTGTTTTAACATTGTAGCTTAGGTGTAAGTGAGACTTGTCTCACTCCCTTTAACACCCCATTCTGGTAACTTCCTTACATTAGATCCCTTTAATTATGTTATAACTCACGTTACCTATTTACTTTAGTGTAGTAGATTAATTTTATTGTTTATGGACGATGAGCACTTCATTCAATAAGTTTCATGAGTTCATATGTAATTCTTTTAGAGCATGTTGGGAGTTGTCCTAATGAGTGGCATTCCCTTCATTATGGGTTTATTGAATTAGTTTAGAAGTGCTTATATTATCATTTGATACTCTAACTACACAGTATTGGCATATGACTAGTATTGGCCTCAACCTTTTAATATTAAACTACATAAACATTTTTGTTGGCATGTGCCAATTTTACATGTTGTCATATTTAAATATACTATGTATGAACCATTATCCAATCTTTTAATTATTTAACATAATATTATATCCATATACATGCATCACTTTAAGACAATGTATCGTTAGCCATTTTATTGGCATACGATTAGTATTGGCATAAACAATTGGGCATATATTTCATAACCATATTTGTTGGCAGAAGCCAATTGTCATATTCAACATGCCTAAGTTTTTATACATTATAAATTAGCCAATATTTTAGTTCTTTAACATAATATTATAGATAATTCCCTAAAACTTTTTTGACAATGTAGTGTTAGCCAATTTAAAGGCATAAGGCTTAAGAAATTGGCTATAGATTTCATAGCTGTTTTGTTGACATAAACAAAAGTTTCATTCAATCATGCTCCATTTGGGATACAGTATTCATTAGACAATCTTTTACTTATTAAGATGTAAAATTATAGAAAATTCCCATTTAAATTTTCTACAATGTTTTTGTTAGACATTTTATTGACATAAGGCAAACATTCACACAAATTATTATTTTACGGAGATCTTTTTAGCTATCCTTATAACATAACTTTAGGCATAACGTTTTTTTAAACATCTTGGACAGCATCATATTATCATTTGATGAATATATCATATTTATAACGTCATGCTAACATCAAGTATGAAGAACTGGCCGTATGATCTTCATACATAACAATTTCGGAAATATCTTTAACATACTATCATTCTTTTAATTCACATAATAACACTTAATGTCAAAGTCCAATTAATAGGTTCATTCAATAATTATTCCATTAAAAACCATACACATTATGATCATCCAGCAGCACATACAACCAACATCATTCCTAACATATTCAACCTTAAAATGGTAACAAGGGTACTAGGGAAAACAGTTCGACAAGAACGATGGGAAACAACCCTAGTTTTTAAGATCTTTTAATCCTTCAAAAGAAAGTTCTCTTGGAGAAAGAAGTCCAGGAGAGAAACTTATACCTTATGTAGAACGTAATCTATGAAGAATGCCTTGAACAAAACCTTGAAGAAACCATGAAATAGACCTACAGAAATTGACAAATTTTTGGCCTATTTCTTTCATTCGTTACTTACTTTTTTTGCATCCTTTGGGTCTATGAGTTTGAACATGATTTTTAGGTTTAAGAACTGAGATTTAGTTATTCAACTTAGGTTTTAATAAGTAAATTAAATAAATTAGTAAACTAATTACTAAAAAGCCCCTACTACATTGACTACAACTAGAAAAACTCATTACTTGGTCAAATCTAAAAATTTTCCTATGAATTTCTTTTTTTTCCGTTTAAATTAAATAATTAAATTTATAATTTAATTAATTCATGTACCTTGATAACTATTAAAGTAACACAAAATCATTGGAACAAAAATTAACCCTTTTGGACCATCCTAGGTTAAGTACTAGGATTTTTCTTGTGTTTTACTAGGTTAGTGTAAGAATTTTCATTTGACCCCTTTATTTTAATTAATTAAATGGATAATTCAATTAATTACGTTACCTAGGGTAATCACTAAATTACCCTTAAGTCGTTATAACCATAACAAATCCTTTGAAGCATCCTAGGATAGGCACTACGTTGTCTTTTTTCTTGTTTTAACCGAAATTTGGATATTGCTTTGTGATTTCGGTTTTGTCCCTTTAAATTAAATTAAGTTGTTAAATTTATTAATTATGTAGACTAGGATAATTACTAAATTACCCGTATGTGTTTAGGATCTTAACTAACTCTTTGGACCATCCTAGGTTAGGTACTACATTGTCCTTTTCTTGTTTTAACCGAAATACAAAAGTTCCCTTTTTATTTTTCGTTTTAGCCCTTTTAAATTAATTAATTCATTTGATAAATTAATTAATTATTTAACCTAGGGGAATTAATAAAGTACCCCTGTGTTGTTAGGACCATAACTAACCTTTTGGACCATCCTAGGTTAGGTACTACGTTGTCTCTTAAACTAGTACTAGGTTAGTGTCAACCCGGTTTTGGTCCTTGGTTGTCGGGTGCACTAATGGGTCCAATTCGATTAGTCCTACATTTTGGGACAGTTAGTTAGGACGTAGAGTTTGTTGTGAAGTTAGGACCCACATGGAGTGGTCCCTTATGCACGTTTTCCCCTTAACTACCCTAACCAAATTCGATTAGGGTGGTCCCCTATTTTTGCTGCTTCTTCACATGTCTTGCACATGTGCCTACACATGGATTGGTTGTACTTCCCTAACTAAATATTATTTATGGTTCATTTGGAAATCTTTAATTGTTGTCCCAAGGACCCTCACTATGTCCTTGGGCAATGTTTAATTGACATGATCATTTTAAATGATCATGTGCTATAGTACTAGGCTTGTTACTTGGATGCCTAGTACCTTGTTTGGTAGTATGGTTGATATGGTTGAATATTGAATTTTATCTTAGAGTCTTCCTTGCAGGTACTCTTATTGAACATAAATCTTGGATTGGGGTGTGACAACCCAAAAATTATATTCTTATTCATATATAGAAAATTGGTTTATATCCCTTAACCAATTATTCTATACTATATCCACTATTTCTCAGTATTGGGAATTTGGGTTCCTATATATCCCTAATAGGTTATCCTAAGGGCATACTGGTTTTTCGTTAGACGTGTGGGTTTTTGGAATGTTACATCACTAAAGATTGGTTTATGAAGATTTCATGCCCCAAATTGTAGTTAAATCATTTTCTTAATCTCGTAAATTACTTACTTGATTCATTGTGGGTATGGCACTAGAATGAATCATTGTACGTGTAAGTAAAACATAGGACCAAAGGAATTATTCAACTACACAAACAACAAGAAGAAAAAGGCTCAAAGATAAACTAAGCATTCAAAGAGGAGCTTTCGGGTTCAAGAGGATCAAAATCTCAAATATTCGCACGAGTTTTTCTTAAATTATGTTAATCATACTAATGTCTTTTAATCATATAGAAAATGAGTTGTGTTATTTTATTGCATTAAAGTACATCATATTCATTCCACAATTCATAACTAACGATTTAGGAAAGTCTAGTGATTATACTTTCTAGAAATGGCATAATGTTTAAGAAGAGCTTTCCTTAATCATGCATAGTGTCATGTGTATGTGTTCATAGACCCATACATAGTAAAAGTGGTATACTAACCCTATACAATTTACTGTTTATATAGGTGCAGGTCAAAGAACACATTGAAGATTCATCACAGCATTTTGTACATCAGCGTTCTCTAGACCATTTGGTAGGTCCTCTTGATTTAGAGGATGCTACAATTTTAGTCTAGGCTAGTAGTATACATAGATAGTGGATGTTGTCCATAGCATTTATTTCATACTTTTGTTTTGAAGCTTTGTAATAAGGTCGTGTTTGGGAAACTTAGTTATGATATATTCATCTTCTGTTTCGAATTGATTCTATATTATCTATGATTTTTCTTTACATTGAGATTTTTATATAATGTAACTATGTAATAACTATATGAATTCTATGTATTCTTGATAAATTTACAAAGTTTTAAATTTTCCGCTAAAATTAACCCTATGAATGTGATGAATTCAAGAAGAGGCTTGACTGCGACCTCTTGGAGGACAACGACGCCGATTGCAATTCGGATTAGATAATCTAGGTCATGACATTGTTCTAGTTATAAGACTAACTATTCTTTACTTTTTATTTGAGTAATAAATATTGTATACCCTATATGTGGCTTTATTACTTGATGTATGGGATATGCCAAATTGTTATACTCTTGTTTTAGATGGTTATTAGATGAGACATCATATTTTAACACTATCTTAAATCATATATATATCTATGTACAATAAAAGTACAAGACTAAGTAATCTTCCTATATGAAGAGTCAATGTATACTCGATATGACTATATTATGTGTGTGTGAGAGGTCTCTGTAAACCTTAATATAGATATAAAAAAGTTTTAAAATTTCAGAATTTTTAACCTATGAATGTAATGATGTAATCTAAGAGGCTATTCTGAGTCCTCAAAGAGGACGACGACACCTGTTACGTATAGAGGGTGCTCCTCGAATGTGACAAACTCGGTATTAGAGATTGAGGTTGAATACCTTTAGAGTCGATTTCTCACATAACGACGTCAATGTAGATTCTTATTCATAATTTCGAAGCACGCCACACTTATGAGTAGGAAATTATAAAATGATTAGGAAACTCTCCTTTTCTTGGAAATCCAATATCTTGCCTCTAGAGTCTTGACTCGTTCGTCCCTTAGAATCTAATACTTTTATAGTGATTATAGGCAATGAATACTCGAAGAATATCCACTCGAAGACTTGATTAAGATATTTATAATGCGGGAGTTCCTCCGCAGGGCAATCAAGTACCTCCTCTTGAAGATGTTACTAATGCTTACCAAGCTCCAGTAATCCTCTTCCTTTGACTAACGGTGACATAATGGATGCCTTTCGTAAAATGGCCCAAGCCATTACACCTCAATCACAATCCATCACTACTCAAGCTCAAGCCATGACGCCTCAAAGTAATTGGGAGATTGTCTCCTCAGGAAACCAACATGTTGTAACCATGGCCCCTCACTTGAGGAATTTCACAAAGATGAATCCTTACTTTATATGGTTCCATAGTGGAGGAAGGCATCGAAGAGTTCATTGATGAAACCTAAAATATCCTCTATTCCATGGGGTTGACTATTAGTGATAATGCCTAGATATACACTATCAACACAATGATGTGGCCCAAACTTGTTACGTTCAATTGAAAGACAATAGGCTCTTAAGAGGTGGACGAGTGACATGTGAGATTTCAAGAAGGCTTTTCTTGATAGGTTATTTCCTAGGGATAAGAGGGAACCAAATTTGTTGAATTTAACAACCTTCATCAAGGAGGTATAAGTATACATAAATACTCTGTGAAATTCACTAAATTATCAAAGTATGCTCCTTCTTTGGTATTTGATCCTAGAGATTAAATGAGCAGCTTTGTGACGGGAGTGTCGGATGACATGAAGGAATAATGTCATTCTGCTATGATACATGAAAATATTAACATTTTTCATCTCATGGTTCATGCTCAACAAGTGTAAGAGACAAGATCTAAGAGGAAGAGTAGAGATGCCAAGAGGGCAAGGTCTTTTGATGGTGGTTCACCTAAGGGTAGGCTTGACATTTAAGACAATCCTACATTTATGAAATGGTCTTCTAATAATGTTCCAATCAAATTTCCCAAGGCTCGCTAATATAGTGTGTCTAAGGGGCAAATCCAAGGTAGAAGGAAAGCTCAAGCTAGTGTTTCTAATGTGGTCCAAGGAATAATCACTTTTACGCACTTCGCTCAAGGGGTGAAAATGAGAGTTCTCCAAATGTGATGATCGGTATGTTACAAGTCTTCTCTACTTATGTATATTCTTTACTTGATCTAGGGTCTGCACTATGTTCTATTACTCCCTTGATACCTAGAAAGTTTGATATTTTGCTCGATATTCTAACTGAACATTTCATTGTAACTACCTTAGTAGCTGTGTCGGTGGTTGCAAAGAGGAAATATAGAAATTGTCCTATAATGTAGTCCAATAGAGTTACTCATTTTGAATTAGTATAACTTGGTATTATCGATTTTGATGTCATTTTGGAGATAAATTGGTTGCATGATTGTTTTGCTTCCATTGATTGTAGAACTAAAATTGTCAAGTTCAATTTCCAAAATAAATCCGTTTTACATAGGAAGGTGGGATATTCTATTCCTTGAGGTCGTATCATATCTTGTCTTAAGTCTTGTAAAATGATCTCAAAAGGGTGTCGATATCACATTGTACGGGTCAAGGATTTAGACTACAAAGTTCCTCCCATTGAGTTAGTCCCTGTGTAAGGGAATTTCTGGAGTTCTTTCCTAATAATCTTCCCAGAATCCCTCCCGAATGATAAACTGATTTTGGTATTGACTTTCTATAGGATACCAACCCAATTCATTTCCTCCTTACCGGACTGCTTCGGCTGAATAGAAAGAGTTGAAGTCTCAACTCTACGATTTAGTAGACAATGGATTCATTATACCTAGTATTTCTCCATGGGGGGATCCGGTTTTTGGTTTTTGTAGAAGAAGGATAGGTCCCTTAGATTGTGCATTGATTATCGACAACTTAATAAAGTAACTATTAAGAAAAAGAATCCTCTCACTCAGATTGAAGACTTCTTTTATCAGTTCCAAGGGAAAAACTACTTATCTAAGATTGACTTGAGGTTAGGGTATCACCAATTTAGGGTGAGAGATGAGGATATACCAAAAATTGCTTTACAGACAAAATATGGTAACCATGAGTTCTTAGAAATTTCCTATGGTCTCAAAAATGCTAGATGAACATTTATGGATATCATGAATAGGGTGTTTCAAAGTTACCTAGATTAATTTGTCATTGTTTTCATTGACAACATATTGATATATTAGAAAAAATGAGGGTAAACACATGGACCATTTGAGGGTAGTGTTTGAAGTGCTTAAGCAAAGCCAATTAGATGGCAAGTATAGCAAATGTGAGTTTTGTTTGAGCTCACTGGCGTTGTTTATTTGTCATATCATATCTAGTGAGGGGGTTGAGGTTGGTCTAAGGAAAACTGAGGCGGTAAAGAATTGGCCTAAACCATTGAATCCAACCGACGTTAGGACTTTTATTGTTCTAGCGGGTTATTATATGAAGTTTGTGGAAGGTTTTGCATATATATTTCATCTCCCTTGACTAATTTGATACAAAAGAGTAGGAAATTTTAGTGGGAGGAGGCATGTGAGAGAAGTTTCCTAATCTTGAAAGATAGGTTTACTTCCGTGTTGGTGTTGACTTTACCGGAGGGTACCAAGGGCTTTGTTGTGTATTGTGATGCATCCCAATTTTTTTTAAGGTGTGTGCTTAAGAAACATAGGAAAGTAGTGTTTTATGATTCTAGACAACATAATGTGCATGAGAAGAATTATCCAATTCATTATCTTGAGTTAGAGGCCGTGGTATTTTCCTTGATAATATGAAGACATTACTTGTATGGTGTTCATGTTGATGTGTACACCGACCACAAGAGTCTTCAATATGTATATACTCAAAAGCAGTTGATTCTTTGACAAAGAAGGTGGTTGGAATTGTTGAAGGATTATAGCATGAGTGTTCTCTACCACTACGGCAAGGCCAATGGCGTTGGAGATGCTCTAAGTCGTATGACCTGGGTAGTGTGTCTCAAATAGAAGAATCCAAGAAAGACTATGATAAATATGTTCATAGGTTTTCTAGATTAGATGTTTGGTTATAAAATTATTCTATTGGTGGTTTATGATCTATCATAACTCCAAGTCATCTTTGGTGGTTGATCTGAAGTCTATGCAACACCTTTATAAACCATTGATGGAGTTTAAGGAATCGGTTCTTGGTAACCATAATGATTCATTCTCCTTAGGGGGCCTAGTGTCTTGAGGTATCAATGAATTTTAGATGTTCACAATGTAGATGGTTTGAGGAACCAGATTCTGGAGGAAGCTCATTGGTCCGGTTACTCCATTCATCCAGGTTCTATAAACATGTACCATAACCCTAGGGAAGTGTTTTGGGAGGAAGGATTGAAGAAGGAAACAGAAAATTTTGTTGCAAAATGTTCAAATTTCCAACAAGTGAAATTCGAACACCAAAGTCGGGTGGTTTACTTCAACATATCCAAGTTACTACTTGGAAATTTGAAGATATCAATATGGATTATTTTATAGGTTTACCTCAGACGCAAAAACAATATGACTCCATATGGGTGGGTGTGGAAAGCTTTACAAAATCAACTCACTTATTCCCGTCATATCTACTTACTGGGTTGAAAATTATGGAAGGATCTACATAGATGAGATTGTGTGTCGCCATGGTATTCTGTTATCTATCATATAGGATTGGTGTGAACCATTCCCATCTAGGTTTTGGAGATCATTCAAAAATGGGTTGGGTACCAAGGTGAAGCTAAGCACCACTTTAATCCTCAAACAGGTGGTCAAGCGGAGTGTTCTATTCAAACACCTGAGTACATTCTTAGAGCTTGTATTATTGATTTCTAGAGCAATTGGGATAAGGACTTGACTTTGGTGGAGTTCCCTTACAACAATAGATACCATTCATCTATATCAATTGCTCCTTATTAAGCCTTGTCTGGTAGGAGATGTAGATTTTCAATTGGATGGTTTGAAGAGCGTGAGTCTTCATTTTTGCATCCTGATTTGATTTATAAGACTTTTGAGAAGGTTTGTCACATAAGGAATCACTTGAAAATAGCCAATAGCCGGAAAAATTACTATGCAAACATTAGGAGAAAGTAATAAGAGTTTGAAGAAGGTGATAAAGTGTATCCAAAAAAAATATCCTATGAAAGGGGTGATGAAATTTGGCAAGAAAGGGAAGTTGAGTCCTCCTTATGTGAGTCCTTATGAAATCATGCAAAAGATTAGTAAGGTTGCATACGAGTAGAGGTGTCCTAGTGAATTAGCTTTGATTCATACGGTGTTCCGTGTTTCAATGCTTAAGAAGTGTATCATTGATCCCGAGTCCATTCTTCCTGCAGAGGGTCTTAGTGTATCAGTGAACCTATTTTATGAGAAGGTTTCGGTTAAAATCCTTGATAGGCAAGTAAAGAAGTTAAGGAACGATGAGGTGTCTTCTGTAATGGTGTTATGGAAGAATAACCTTGATGAGGGTGCAACATCGGAGGCCGAGGCCGGCATCAAGTCCGCTTACCCTCATCTATTTGATAACCAAGGGTAGTTAATCTTATTAATAATGAAAATAATGACTAAATTTGAAGTTTCTTAGGTTGTTTTTGAAGTTTTGCAAAAAATAATATGTTACAATAAAATTACAGCGAAATGTGCCTAATAAACATGAAAATTGTCAAATTTTCTCTTTGTCTATTTTTGGGCTTATATGGTGTATTTCTTGTATGTGGTGCCTTCATGAATTTTATTAAATATGTTCAAAAATGTTGTATCAACTTTTGTAATAAGGAATGTCTCATATAATGCATGTTGTTAAGCTTTTAGGTTGAATATTTTTTCAAAATGTTGATTGTTGAAAGGTAATGTAGTTAGTTTTAAATGTAACTTATGTTTTGATATGTTGTTTGTTGGGCTACTAGTCTTGAGTCCATTCCTTCCTTTCAAAAGTTTTTAGTGTCATTGAGGTACGAATGTTCGTAAAGGGTGGGGGGACAAATGTAATACTCCGAAATTATAAAGCCCAGTCTAGAGACTAACATAAGTGTTAAAATATTTAGACATTGTTTTAAGGTCAAATTTAATGTTTATGAGTCATTTAGGAAATTTAGAAATAAAACATCAAGGAACGCCCACGACGTCCGGAAACTAGTTCAATGAGGTGCTAGTGTGGCTTAACCTATTTGACCTAGTTTTCGGAGTCGGAAAATGAAGAATTTAATTGAAGAGTGTATAACATGTATTTAATTTAATTCATATTAAAAAAGTCCTGGTAAGACTTCCCAAGGACAATCGAAGGGCCCTTGATGAGGACCCTTGCATTTGTGTCGAAGGCTGCCTATGCCACTGTCCACCACCGACTTGCCACAAATGGATCGTGGTCCAATCGACGGGGATTCGATTGCATTCTTCGATGGGCACTTACAATATTTGGAAAATATTTGATTTGAACCAGTCTTTGACCAAAACGATGTACCAACATGACGGAGGGTCCTGTGGTCGTTGATTGACAAACGGAGCGTCGACGGGGAGTCGTCTGTGAGGCAGTGTTTTTGATACATGATTTTAAGTGAATAAATTAATTAATTATCTAGTTGGTAAATTATTTAGGTGTTAAGGGAGATCTAATTAAGTTAATTAACAAACTATATAAAGACCTTAACCTAATTAAACTAACCTAAGCCATCATAATTCCCAAACCCTAATTAGATCTTCCTTCTCTCTTGTTTCACTCTACCAAGAACAAAAACACCATAGAAGGTGAAATTCAAGGATATTTATATCTTGAAAAATCAAAGTTTTTCATTCACTAATCATTAATTATCAAGGTATAGGATTTCTTTTACCTTTGGGACTTCTTTCCCAGAAGGTTTCCGTCAAAATTGATTTCAAAAGTATGAAAATTCTAGTGGATTTTCATCCAATACAAAATTGATGTTTTTAATTGATTTGGTTATTAAAAAAATTTGACATCATAAATATATTAACATTTATTATAACTTAATTATGTTATTTCTTTATCGATTTGTCTAGCTTGTAGAAGATGACTCATTCCCTTTAACCCTAGGTTGTGATCATGAGTTGAATTGTATATTATTGACTCAATTGGATTGGTAAGTGTATTGAATATCCTATGTTGTTATTATTCTAATTCTTATTGAATTTTGATGCATTCTAATCCAATTATGCTAGTTCTTGAGTGATTGACTTAGATGATGAAGTAGACTATGAACTTGATCTAAGTCTCTAATTGCAGGCTATGAACTAGTGAGGGATTATTGTATAATGATTCAATTTGACTAGATATTATGTTGGTCAATATAATATGATGCTATTATACCGTTGTTGGGTTAAGTTGGAGGTTGATGGTAAGAACTTGTTGATTGCATTGTGATGGAGACTAAGTAATTATTGTGATCTCTATTCTTTACTTCCATCATGGTTACTTTTGATTACGTGATGATGTTTTATTGGTGTATACCTTATATTAAGATTGATAGGGTTAGTATGATGTTAAATTGAAATGTCTTGAACTATGTTAATTGTGCGTCGTTGGTTAAGATGTAAAGGTTATTAGGGTGGTGATAACTTACCAATGTATCTTATTATGATGTGACTATGTAAATGTGGTAACCTCACTTATATGAATTTTAAAGAAAGAAAATATCTATGAAATTATTACTGAGCTATGACGATGATAATTATACAAGGGACAGACCCTCTGACCTACATTAAGCTATGATGATTCATAAATGCATTAATGACATTTAAAAAAGGGACTCTAACTTAGCACCGGGTGAACTATTGTGAGAAGTGTCCCTTCCCGAATAGGGAAGGTAGGATCACTAATGTATTCATGAGATTGTATACTACTATGCATGACGCATAAAGAGAGTCCGAACTATATCTTTTACTTCTTGAACTATGTTTCCCCAATCGTAATATTAGCTAGTAAATCCACGTAGTTGCCTTGTTCATGTATCGGTACTACGTTGTCAAGTAGTCCTCATTCTTTTGGTGTTAGGTTACATACTACCGCATTTTACATTAGCTCATGTGGTCTATGATGGTAAAGGAAAGATGTTCCCAAAAGTTAAAATGATCTAAATAAATGAACTCGAACTAGAATGACCTAAGGGGTTTAGGTTAGTCTTGGTAGGGGTATGGGCCACTACCTAAATTGTTCACTAGTAAGCCTTGAGGGAAGTCTTAGGAGGAAGTTCTTATATGTTTATATGTTTATAATGGTTCATGATATGTATATGAGGATCTTGAACATTGATGATACTATATGATGATCAATTTAACTTCTTAATATATGTTTCGTCTCTATATCAAAAGTATTATGATATGTAATATTAATGATATGCTAAGTGAAGTTGGACATTTCTAATGGTTCTTGTAGAGTTCAACGGATTGAGTAAGGTTATGGGGCTTTGCTTAGTCATTGCACTAGTTGACTTAATCAGGGTTCACGGGTAATGGTCTTGCTTTGGTTATGTTGTAATGAACTCTTATTCATGTTTTTGATGTTAAAGCTTGATAAAAGGGTTGTCTTTACTATGTGTTTAAATTATGTGGCTATGCATGTTGGCTTGACTAGACTTATTAGTTTTTGTCTAATGATGTAGATTCTCTTGACTTAATGAATATGTCTTGTTGATTTGTATGGTCTTCTTTAACATGCATAAGAATTTTTAAATTAAATTGTATAGTTTAATTAAATGTCTCCTTTTTGTATAATTCTCTGATATGTGTGTGTATGGTCTCATACTTAGTACATGTGGTATACTATCCCATTTATCCATTTTCCCCCAACATTTTAGGTTTCGATTGTTGAAGAGCTTTTTGAGAAGACTTTGAAGGAAGAGTTGGAATTTTCACTCATCCAAGTTGGGAAGGTCGTTACTTTCCGAGGGCAATGCCATTATAAAGCTTTTGATGTTGTTCTAGTTATATGACTAGTAGTTCTTTCCTTTTCGTTTGAGTACTAAACGTTATATTGCATATATATCTGGCTTTATTACTTGATGTATGGGATATACCCAATTCATATATTATTCTTTTAAATTGTTATGAGATGAGACATTCAGTTTTAAGACTATGTTATATCTTATATTTATCTATGTGCAATAAAAGTACAAGACTAAGTAATATTCCTATATGAAGGGTCTATGTATACTCAATATTGACAATATTATGTGTATACGAGAGGTCTATGTAAACCTCAAGATAGATATACAAAAGTTTTAATACTTATGCATTTTAACCTATGAATGTAATGATGTAAGCTAACAGGCTAGTCTTAGTCGTGACAGAGGATGACGCCGCCAGTTATATCTAGGGGGTGCTCTCCAGATGTTACATCTAATGCTATTCGTGACCAGGTTATAATCGTCTTTATTTCTCTATTACAAACAGGTTGTGGAATGTCGCAAAAGAGATATAACGACCTGAATACCAAGATATGAATGACATATTTGATACTAAATATGTAGTCTCTAAAAGAAGTTCACAACGAATTTGCTAATCCCAAAAACCATTCATTGACTAGTTTTTGAACTCGTCCTTATTGACCAATGGTGTCTACAATTTCAAGGATGAGTGACGACCATATTTTTCTTGTCTCGATCGCGCATTTGGGACCACATTTTCTTTTTCAAGGACTAGATTTCCCGTCCTTTGAGACTTCTTTTCTTGTAGCGATTTCTTAGCAGATAAAATTTAGAATTAGGCATCAAATGACCTTAACATGTGGCTGCACCCTTAGATTTATTAAAATTACATCTCCATGAATCAATTAATAGGTCATGATTGGGAAGAACGACTTGAATGTAGTTGTGCGGTACTGGTTTGGTTATATTAGAAGCGCAATGATGCTATTCGAGATTGACTGCATACTCCTTCATCTTAACGGAGGTTTGTTCGGTTATATTTTTGACATAGATAAACTAAATCTCAGGTTGATCATTAAGTAAGAGGTGACTATATGGGCCAAGTAGATCCATACATTGCTCCATTTTCTTGTGCTAATAAAAGTAACCTATGTCATGAAGACGGATGTGAAATTTCCTCCGACTTTCTCTTACAACTTTCGTAGGATGAAGGCCAAGTACACAAAGGACGAGGCTGAGAAGAGGCATGAAGTGTCGATTGATAGACACCCCTAGTGAATATTTACATGCTCGAGGGAGACATAACTTAACCGTCTCTTTCCGGTGAGCCTTCTGGTAATATTTGTACTAAAACTACTACCCCTTTTGCGTATGCTACTACTAATTCTATTGATGTCGTCTTCTACCCAATGTACACACATGTAATATTCTACAAGATGGGACATGTATCCCTATCTACTCTTGTTTGTGCTTCTTAGTTTGTGGCAATTATTCCAATCCGATTCAATGATTTATTGTTGTTGCCATAGCCCCTATCCGGTATTAGTATATAAATAACCGAGATTTTATCATGCACATGTACTATCTTTTGACTCATGCACGATGTGAGTTGATGCTTGTGAGCATAGAGTCCTTCAGGCCCCTAATGGTGCAACCTTCAGAGCTAATTTTTTGTTTGATCGAGCAGCAATGTTGATGAGATAAAATCCACAAATCTGTCCTTATTGTTTGGCATAATGGATCTTCCTGAGGTTTTGTGTAAAAATATTCAAGTTATTTCCCTCTAGCTGCATCGATCGGAGAAGCTATTGTAGCTTATGATGATGTTGAGTCGGACGCTCCTAACACTGATGAGGAGAAACTTTGGATCTTGATGCAGTTGTGTATGATGTTCTTGACGATGTTGATTGTGCCATGGTCACTAAACCATAGAGACTTCTCTTTTGACACCTTCATGGTTGGCTCCAACTAAGTTCAGGTTGTGGATGGAGATTAGTCGGGCATTACTGTCGATATTGACAAAGCCCATGTGCAATGTTCACCTCAATCTTCGCTTGATATGGGTATCCCAACTTTATAAAAAATTCTTGTTTTTATTTGTGAAAATTACTTCATTTTTTATTTAGGGCAATGTTAGGTTTTGTTTTACGGGGTGACCTATCTTCATACCGATCAACTTAGGTTGTATGTAACTTGTTTTGGTTGCTTATGTTTATGACTTTTTGTTTTTTGTTTTTAATGTGATTGTTTGTTTTATCCGAATAAAAATTCAACTTTTGATTATTATGTTCATGAATATGGTTGATCTATTGATTATTTGAGTATATTTTGCGATCGATACCGATGACTTTAATAGTGATCTTGGTTGAATTGTCTATTTGTGCAATATTAATGAGTCAAACCATGCATGGATAAGTCATAGGAAAACTCTTAGCATCTGATTGTGAATAGCTAATTGTTGAAATTATTCTTGTGATGATCATTGAACGTGAGTTCAACTTGTAGAGTACTCATTAATGATTGTGTTGAATATATTGTGCTGTGGTATTTTCTTATAATATGCTCTTGCTTATACCTAAACAATTTTCTATTAGTCCAATTGAGTTATGTAGGTTAACTAAATGGATTATCCTAGCAAAGAACATTAGAGAAAACAAAATTGCTATTATACCTCGTTGTTATAAAATAATGATAGTGTGAACCTAGCTTGGAACCATTGGAGCCTAAGCTTATCATTGGATGAATCATGTACACATTTTATCTCTTTCCTACCAACCTAAAACCTTGATGAAGCATTGACCCGATAAAAATATTAAACATTATCTAAAAGCCTGTATTTGGGGTGTGGTTAAATATAAGGAAAGCCAGAAAGTTTGTGATATTAAACCTTGAAAAAACATAAGGTGGATACTGAAAATTAAAAAAGAATGAAATGAAAAGAGAAAAAGTGTAATGAAAGACATGCTTAATGAAGGTAGAATACACTAAGATAAAGTCATCATACCTTCTCCCTCACCCGATTTCAAGCCTTGGATGACCTTGGTGATCTTGAATGAGCTGAATTTCATGTTGATTTTAAAATATAGGCAAGCCATTTGTAGAAAAATTTGAGGGTTCTTCTTTTAGAATTTCATAGTTTATTTTGATGCCTTAACTATTATATTTAAATGAGCTTTGTATTGGAATGTTATTAGTTTTATGTGAGAGCATTGGAATACTTCTGTTGAACTTGAATTTTCATTTGAAGAAAGCATTTTTTAGGTGAAATTTATTTAATGATGTCTAATCAAAGTTTGAAACATGTATTCCACAATGGAACATTGCATAGGAAGGTTGAAC
The DNA here is from genome assembly GCF_001406875.1 of Solanum pennellii. Lineage (NCBI taxonomy): Eukaryota > Viridiplantae > Streptophyta > Magnoliopsida > Solanales > Solanaceae > Solanum > Solanum pennellii. Next base: position 41,814,040 of record NC_028640.1, on the reverse strand, counting down.
ATCACGAGCATTCATGTTTATTTTTAAGTAGGACTATTTGTATGCATCTCTGTTTAACTCTTTGATCTTATAATTTACTTGAGGATGAATAAATGTTTAAGTTTGGGGACTGTGGATGAGTGGGGGTTTAAACACGTTTAGGTCTAAATATAATAGTAATTAGTGTCCTCAATGTCTTTGTTAGTACTTAAATTGATGATAAAATGCTAAATTTTCAGCAATGAAGGCAAAAGTGTACGGAAACTGCATAACTAGGTAAAAAAGAAACGGCATAACACGGTTCTATACATAGTCATACTTCCTTGATTTTCCTTTGATGCCTGAGCTACCCATCTATGACCACCACGTATGGGCATCCATTGCATCCATAGGTCTGTTTTTGCACGTTTTTCAATTGTCTTCTCTCTTTTCTGCCTTAACATCTTTCCTGCAAAATAAGACACAAAAGCTATTGAAAAATCTTAAGTGAAATGCATTAAAAATACCGTGAAATCACGGTATTACACCTTAAACTTAAATTTGTTAATTGTACTCACGTGACGCACTATGACCATAAACGACACTTGCACAAAAGCGGTACTTCAAGTTATAGCAACAACACGACTATCTTTCTCGACTCTTTCTTAATTGAATGCAGGCCTATACTTTAAGGCTCGACAAGATAACTTTTACGGATCACACAATGATAGAAATTCAGCATGCAACAGATACTTCTTCTATTTTTGTTTTCATCAAGTTACTAACTTTCTCATAATGAAACTAGTGCCCTCACTCAAAAAGAAATACTCAGTTTTCACACAAGGACTATGCATTAGGGTACAAAGATCTATCTTTCAACACTCGCACTTAGGAATAAGTTCAAATGCAATTAGATCTCCATGCCATAGGTTTGCCATTTTCGGTGCTTAGGTTAACCACACTAGACTCTAGGATCACGGTAGGACTTTCTTTACTTGTAACCTAGGCTCAAAGTTAAGAGATGTAAATTTTGGTACATTTAGTAACTTTCTTCGCTCCTTGAAATTACCTCTAAGAATCATACATCATTTTATTGCTTTTGACCCATTATTTATTTTCCCTTCTTTTCTTTGCCGTATTTCCATTTTACATTTGACTTTCACTTGTTTTGCATCTTTTTTTCAGAAAACTCTTTTCTCTTTCTAATTGTAGGTTTTTTTACTGTTCTTTCATTTTTCAACAAATCACATATTTCTCTTGATTAAGCTTTTCTTGTAACCATCAAAAAATTTTCATAACCATTCTTCGATCTTAATAGCCACGCGCAACTCAAGGCTTTTCCATGAATTGAGGTACACAATACACGAGGAAGGGAAAGGGCCAGGACCGAGACGATGTCTCTTTTGGAATTAACCACTCTCAACTTATGAAATGAACAATAGTTAAAGTTCTTGTACAAGACCCCAAAGGGTCAAGTATGCCCACTCACGACATGAGGGTTCTCCTTAATTTCTAGGTGGTACTTTAGGGTCCTGACATTTATGTTATAAGATGAGTTGGTATGGTCTTGTCTATCATATTGTCATGCCTTCACGTGCAAATTGCTTGAAAGATGAATTATTGAATTTTAAGCATTTTTTACTGTTAAGGTTTTGGTATTCACTGCAAGGAAGTTCTAAATTTAACAAAAATTCATTTTTATAAATAATGGTTTCATTGTGTGTATGAATGATATATACGAGAAAGTCTAATGTTTGAGAAGGTAGTTTATCCATAAATAAATTGAAAATGATGAAGTATGTGTGCACTTTAAATTGTGGAAATCGTTCCAAATTTTCTATGTTGTTTAGAGTACCTAAGGAGGTGTGCCTTGTAATTTTGGTGCATTGAATATGAAGGGTATGGCCTTGATTATATGTGTTATATTCTTTTATTTTAGTCCTTGATGTCCTTTAAAGTGTTTAGTGTCATTAAAGGACGAATGTTGTTCCAAGTGGGGGAGAATGTAATGTTACTAAAATAAACTAAGTAAAGCTAGATACAAGCATGAGTGTGATGAGTTTTTCCATTCCACAAATGTTTATTTATAATTTTATTAGTCAGTGTGTAGGGTTTTGTTATGTTTGAAAGTCAAATTTCAACGGACGTCCATGACGTTCGACGACTTGATGTCTATCTGCTTATGTGATTTCTTGAGTGTGCTGACATGTTAGGTGTGTTGTGAAGGGTCAAAATTGAATGTGGAAGTTCCTCAGATCTATATGACCTTGTATAGTGGTTCAAAATATGTGTACAACCCCACATAGGAACCATGAAGGTCCCTAGAGAAGGACCCCATCTCTTTGATAGGATGCTGTCAAGTAGTGACAATTGACTACCACAACGGACGGACCGTTGGTCAAACAATGGACCGTCGATCTAGGATGTCGATTGGACCTTCAAGGTCTACAAGGCCTGCACAAAGTAGAGGCACAGAACAAAAGGACGAACCCCATCTATGGGGCATCGACTGGACGATGAGTCCGTCGTTTAAGGGTCGTAGATGCTGCCAGCAAAAGCTGCTGCAAAGTCTGCCAAGGCTTGGGGTGTTTTGTAAATTAAGAAAAATATCTTTAATGATGAATTTAGGGTTTTAAATTATTATGTTGTTTTAAGTCCTAGACATTAAAAACCCCTCCATTCTGAATCGTGGGTTTATTCATAATGAGGTATAGTAGTTCATCCTTGTACTTTATTTCATTTAAGGAGTCACTTCAAAGAGATTTCAAAAGGGTTTTGAAGCTCTAATATCTTCTATGTTTGACTCTAATCATGCATCTTAGAATTAAAATATTTTAATGAAAGAAAGATGGTTGTTCAAGTATTTTTTGATGATTTTAATGGAAAAACCTCAATGAACGCATGCTTATGAATATTTCCAACTTTTTGCTTATAAATTGGATTAATGAACACGATATGATAATGTTTTTACTATGGTCTTCTTTTTGGTTATATTGTAATTAGCTACTGCCCTAAGGGATATTTATGATAAATTATTGAAGAAGTTGAGAATAGCAGGTGAAAGCATGGATGAATTGTATGTTGGTTATATTTTTAAGCTCTTTTAATGAAATGCTCTTGAGTGGTATGGTCCACCTTTGGTCGATGTGTTTACTTGACGTATATTGATATATGTATGAATGTGTGTATTGTTATTATGGCCTTGATGTCATAGCATGTAATGTGAAGTGATGATTTAAATGATATGCACGTGGTACACTTTTGAAATTGTTCAGATGTTACTTGAAGATATCATGTATGAATAACGTATATGTAGATGTGAATCATGATAATATGTGAAGTGTGATAGTGTGTGAATTATGTGAATGTCTAAGCATGTTTATAAGTCAAGTGATGACTATGGTGATTATGTGAAAGATGTGCTCACAGGTTCTCACATACACACTATGAATGAACGAGTGAAGTTAACGAATGTGAATGGAGAATTGTAGGGTGGACACTCATCATGAGTACAGATGAAGTGTCTAGACTACCCCTACTATTTCTATAGTATGAAAAAGTGGAGTTTTGGGGTGAACAACTCTTCGTGAGTAGATACGAATTGTTTAGTAGCAACCTCACCATTTTCAAAAGATTTCTATGATAGGTTGGAGATTGAATACCCTACGTGAGTTGATATGTGGTGTTGAAAAGTAACCTCTACGGATAAGCACCCTTTGTGAGTTGAGATGTGGTGCTAATTAGATACCTCTTAACCAAAAGTCAATTAATGTTTAAGACTCCATGGGGGGGGGGTTATGCTTAGCATCGAGAGGATTTTAAGAAAGGGTGGGTAAATTTCGTGAGTAGAGATGTTGTATCCAATGTACTTATTGAGATGAGTACTCCTCGTTAGTAGAGAATGAGTTACTTATAAGAAACATTCTTATACGTTAACTATGCGCCCACATAGGAGTAGCTAATGGAGAATCCATATATACGCTCAAGAATGTCACCACCCTAGGCATGTGGGGATCGTTTATGAGGTAAGGGTTAATATCAGGATCCCGTGTCTAGCTATCATGGTCTATGTAATAACCAGGGAGTACCCCCTAGAAGTAAAATGGCGTACTTGACCTGTTAGAGGTCTTATAAAAACGCATAGTTTTAATTCATCACATATTCATAGGTTAGTTTAGCAGAATGTTTAATACTTTTCATAGCACATCATATGTTAGAACATCACTTCCATTAAATATAAAATATCATAATACGTAGTTAAAGAATCTAAGCCTCTTTGCAATCTTAGACTCAACATCATTAGAGTATAATAGTACACGACCCTTATAAGATAATTCATAACTAAATTATTACATGATTTACAGTAAGACAAGACACTGGAAATCCTTGAACTTAAGGATCCTTTCCTTGTGTTAGGGAATCACATATCGATCCCTTCACCTTAGAGAGATCCTTTAAGCATCCATAACATACACTTTCTGTTAAAAAGAAATTAAGAATGGGTTTGTACAAGAATGCATTAAGTATGGAAAACATGAAAAAACATACATTTAAAATGAACATTTTCCTTTGAAAACCATGCATCATGCCTTTTTGTAAAAACATCATAAATCATGATACAATAAGCATTATACTATTTACATACTTAATTTAGACATATTCAATGGTCACAATATTTCATAAAACCTTAAATAAAATTTAACGAATTGTCAGCACCACTTTACAGTAATCTGATTTCAATTACAATGAGCACCTTAATTTTAAAGTAAGTGTCTATACATTAACTCATTAACTTCCCAAGTAACCCTCTCATGATAATTGGTGTAATGTGTCACCTTAAGGCCAAAAGGTACTAATGCATACACCCTCCTAACTCAACACATACATTTATAGAAGTATAGTACATCATAAGAATCATTCAAGTCAGGACTACCAAAACCATTACAGTAAACCATAGTCAATTTGCACATATACTTACTTTACTTTACATACACTCTTATAAGACCTTACTCATAACCACAATCTAAGTCTACTAGTTCAATGTGCATATGAATCCCCATAACCTCACACATACTAAGTAAATATATCAAGAGACCACAAGCATATATCCTTCAGTTCATACATCAACAAGGCAAGTAAAGACAAGTTCATACATGCAAGGTAAGATCATCTTCATATGGTCACTAAGACCCACATTATGCATATAAGGTAACACCCAATCACATATACTCATACCATGCATATTATCATACAAAGTAGATAAAACTACAATGCCATGCAAAAAGGACATAAATATAATAATATAGATTAGAACACCTTCCTAGAACTCTCATATAGAGATACTTATGCAATGCCTAGGTTAAGTCCCAAACCCTCACGTAGAGTGAGCAATTTCACCTAGGTTATCTTAGATAGGGTCCTTACTTTACTTTTCATTGTCCATTTTACTTTTGGGAAACTATAGTCTTAACCTACACTAAGACTATGGGTGCTAAACATGGAATTAGGTGTTGTAGTGCCTTAGACAAAGGGAAGGTGCTCTACCTTGATGATGTAGAACACCAACAATATGCTAGCATATTAGTTAAGATACCTTGCTAGATCCTATAGTCATTGTAGGTATCCACCTCGTGATAATTATAGTGAACCTACCTCGTCAAATTGGGAAGGGACACCCCTCTACTTCAAGTTCACTCGGGCTAAGCTAAGTTTCTTTATTGAAAATTCCTTATTATTACTACTTTATAAAATTAAGCTTTAGGAGATTTTCTCCCCATATGCTTAAATTGTAGGTCATAGATGAGAGTTCATTAACCTAATTCATGTTAGAAGACATTAAACATGAATCTAGCATATAAAAGCATCATATAGTTTAGGATACCCTTGTGGACACCTTTCAAGTGCCCCTCTATTCAGTAGATCATTATACATGAATAATGGATATGTTTCATGTGTGGGTATACATATATTTAAGCAAAACTTTCACATAAACACCCTTAAACCACATATGCTCATACTTCCCTTCATTTCATACATAAGTGTGTATGTGTAACTATATGAGCAACCCTTTCATATAAATACATTCAGACACAATGCATATTCATACTTCATCATAGCATAAACTTGACATCATAGAATACAAGTAATATTCATAACATGCTCATGCTTTCATATTCATTCACAATGATCAAAAACCTGGGAACTATCCTATAAGGCACACACGCGTAATGCATAGACAAGGACCCATACCCTTGTCCATACTAGTACACATATCAAGTCATCATATTGAAGAAATACCTAACATACTTTATGGAAAAATATTGTACATGCATAATTGTAAGAATTAGTGCATATGTTAATACCCTTTCATTACACACTATGAACCTATACTACTTGCAATCCTGCATTAGGTGTAGGTGTGTGTACATTGGTCAACATGATCGTACGTTGTCTATCAACAACACATTGAGGCAGCCATCCTCTTAAGACCACAATGCACATTCATGCATAGACTAATAAACACATACTCATTGACAAGAAAAAAACACCGCCACCATAAGTGGACCATACAACAGAACGAGAATTCTATTAGCAATACTATAGAAAAGTAGAGGAATAAGGCAATCTTACCAAATCGCACTTGATTTTATAATAAATGAGAAATACTTACAATCCATCAATATTAAAAATATTGGGGCATTAGAGAAATGAATCTTAACATAAACAAAATCATTTTTCATCTACCCTAGAATTAAGATCACATTATGTCCACTACATTATTTATATATAGAGGATACGAGAACATAGGTCAATCAACAAACCTTGATCCACATAGATAAATATTTCACCATCAATTTACATCATAGTCATTAACTAAAGTACAATAGCCAGATAAAAAATCATGAATCAATCATCAAAGAATTAAGTCCATATCATGTATCCTACTTACTCAAACTATAGAAAGATATACGAGTATAGGTCAACGTAACCTAAATTACAAGACTATATAATAATTGATCACTCATCAATAACTCACAATAAATTTTAATACAAAACAGTGGCAATCGGCAATTAAACATGCTAGAAACATAATTCACTTATAATAGAATCAAGATAATAATAATGCCCACAAATAGGCTAAATCATAATTTTTGATGGGACATGGATTCATCATGAAATTTGATTGAAATTAACTTTAAAACAAGTAAATAAAAATCAATTCATCAGAAGCATGCTTTTGAAATCAATTTGATAAAGAATCCGTCGCTAGAATGAAAGATAACCATGTTGATCATGAACATTCATTGAAAACATTGGAAAGAGCTCTTTAGTTGCATGATTATATAAAGAGGAATGATAAACATATATTATTGTAGTATATAACCACAACAACATGATGAATAATCCATGAGAATCGAAGTTCGAAGATGTTTTTGAGCTTTATCTCCAATTGAGGTTTTTATAGAGGTTTCTTTAGGAGAGGAAAGTCTAATTTTTACATATTAATTGGTTTTGGGGTTTTGATCCTTTATCTAGCATAGTGTGACAAAAAATATCTAATATAATGGCCTAGGATCAGGTTAGTAAGTGGGGTGAATTTCTCATTCACCTATTAATAAAACAGTGCGCCTTGCAGTTGGAGTGCATGCTGCATCGACGGAGTTACCAACAACCCATAAGCCCATTGACGGACTATTCTTCTGGACATTGTTTCAGTTTGAGTCTTGTCATTTGTTGATTTGGATCCTAAACTATGCATATAATGACGCTTATCTATCCATGGGGTGTCACCATAACTACTGGCTATCATTTCCTAGACATAGGTACACACTTCCAAGGAAATGTCTAGGCAGACTGTGGGTCATCCTTGAGGACCTTTTGCGGGGAACTTGGGGTTTCGTTCCCATACATTTAAAACATAAATATACTCATTAACATGTTACATAACTTCCCTATTAGTTCCACGAAAACACACACGCAAAAAATGTCATGACACATATGCATGTCTCAAGGCTAACTTTCAAACATCCTCGGACGTTTGACCTCCAACTGACTTCTAATTAGACATGCATATTGTAAAATACTTAATCAACATACTTTAAAACTTTTTAGATGCATGTGATTATTTTAGAACCTTTATTTATTTTTATGGTCCTTATAGTCTATGTCTGGTAAAGCTATCCCCCACAAAAGAATTTAATGAACTAAGTCTCCTTAAGAGTGTACTACTTAGGGATGGTGGTGTTATAGTAATATATCTATACATTTGACGAATAGGCACTTGAAAGGGGTGTCTTAGTTTATATGAAATGTATGAATGGGTTATCATGTGATGTAAATGAAGTTATGTGACTTAATATCTAATGTTAAGAAAGCATGTTGAAATTATGTCTTGTAAAATGAAGTTTATGAATGATTAATGTGGTGTGCCTAAGATAATGGAATCCTAAAGGATAACATTATGGGAGACCCAGCTGACTAAGTGCAGGACGGAGGAGCGGGGGTTGTCCGTCGACTCACAGACAGCCCATCGATCGGGGTTTCGTCAGTGAGAGTCGAGTTTTCTGCCTAATTTAATTTGGTCTTATTCAACTAATTAAGTAGTTTAGGGGTTATTTAAGGATTAAAATGAGATTAATTAAGTTCATTAGGTCCTACTATAAATACCCTCAACTAACTTTTAAGACAATGAAACTCTAACTTGGATAACCGAAGAGGTCTAGCTTCGTCTAGGCAAGTGTATGGGACTCTACCTTAACATTGTACTAGTTAGACTTGAGGGTAGTATTAGGAGGAGGTTCTTATATATGTTTATATTGTGATAATATATGATTTATATATGATTACCATGGCACATTTTTGATAATATATGTTGATTAGTTCATTTATGAATATGCCTAGAGTTGTAATATTAATTTATGATGAAATGTAAACCTAAGTGCCATGATATGTAATGTTGTACAGTGTTCATTTTTTGCTTGTTGAGGATAATTGATTGTGTAAGATTATGGGGTTTTGCTTGGTCATTGCACTAGTTGACTTGATAAGGATTTGTGACTAGTTGTCTTGCTTAGTATGATGTGCTTAACTCTTATTCAATCTTTTTATATGGTTTCTTGATGTTACGGTTGTACTAAATAATGGTTACAATGTATGTTGGGATAAGTATTACTTGGAGATAATAAGCATGTTTGGTTGGTTGATATGACTTACTTTACATTGCATTATGTCCCTAAAGGGGTAATTTTGCATGTTTTGATAAAAAATCATTTTAGCATGTTTTGCTTGTGTATGTGTATAAGATCCCATACTTAGTACATGTGGGGTACTAACCCTATTTTCTTCCCCTTTTCCCAAGCATTTTAGGTTCCGGTCATTGAAGAGTTTGGAAGGCGATTTTGTTGAAGGTTTGGATTCTTCCATCCAGCCAAGTAGGGTAGGTCCTCAACTTTCGAAGGCAATGTACCCTCCAGCTTACGGATTTTGTTATGAGATTATTTACTCTTTCATTACTTTCCTTTTTAATTGAAGTATTGTAATTTCGTATAACCTATACATGGTCTTGTTTGATTGATATAAGGGTTATGTCCATATTGTGATATTTATTTAGATGGTATGAGATGACACAATCGTTGAGACTATTTCTATATTTTACATATATGTTTGTGAAATAAAACTAGAAGGCTATGTAACGTTCCTATACGAAGGTTCTATGTATACTCAATATTAATCTATATTATGTATATGTAGAGGTCTATGTAAACCTCCAAGTAGTGATAATGAAAATTTTAATTTTTTCCACATGTTTGAACCTGTGAATATAATGACATGAGACAAATAGGATAGTCTTAGTCCTTCAATAGGATGAGGACGCTGATTACATATGGGGGGGTTAAACTCGGATGTGACAGAATAATATACGTAATTATCTAGCGTAGTTAAGAGTTTTATATTAGAGGTGTGAAGGGGGCATAGGAATTGTCACATTGTATCTTACATAGATGAGTCTTATGAATGACTATAGTTAGGGAAGATGTTGATTATGTGGACATGATCTAAACTTAAGTAGTGTTAAGGAGTATTTAGATAGTCTTGAAAAGGTCAATCATCGACTTTATCTTTTTGATTTACTTAAGTAAGTATTTCGATATTCTTTGATAACAAAATTTCATATTATCTATATATTGATATATTTGATGTCCTGTAAAGTATGTATTTGTCTTATTATCAATATTCTTCTTAGGGAGATTGTATGCACGGTCTCTCTTTGTGTTGTTTAAGTATGTCTTAGAATAACTTAAGTGGGATGATTACAATATATGAAGATTTTAAGGAAGAACTAAACAATTTTAGTGTAACAGTGAATTCCTTGACTGTACGGTGAGTTGAGCACAGTCGAAAGTTGTTTAGAATATCTTAATTTTTTTATGTGTTATCTTATGTGTTTCTAAGTTTTTAATGTTTCTGTTATGATTATAATATTATTTTTAAATGAAAAGATGCATATTTCTAGTAAATGTCCGTTTTCATTATTCTTATGCATTATGTCATACTTAGTACATGTCGTTGTACTAATCCATGCTTGTATCTATATCTATAGTAGTTGGTAGGTGAGGAGAATTTTTGATGGAACACTTGGACCGTACAATAATTCAAGAGAAGTCGAATTATGTCCTCACTTTATTCGAGAGCATAGATGTCTTTTATGTTTCTTATTGAAGTATTGTAATAGACTAAGTATTTCTATAGTAGTATTGTGTATGGTCCGTGTCCAAAAGTATTATCGTGTCTTAAGTTTGATGAGAATGATATTTAGTATTTCCTATGACTTTAGATGTAAGAGCTTTTAAAGACTATGAAATGTTTTGTAAAAAGTTTTAATTCCGAACTACTTTTCATTATGTATATGTGATCAATGATATTAAGGGATTGTACAAGACCTCCGAGAGGTCAAGTACGCAGGTTACAAGCCGAGATTGACCCTAACTTCTAGGGTGTGATTTTGGGATGTGACACTCTCATATTCACCCAACTCTCTATGTATGACCGTACCATGGTAGCCCACCCTATGTCTAGGATTAACATATTTGTGATGGGAGTCTCTACCTTGGTGGAAAAGGAGTGTTGTACGACAGTGCTTGTTAATGACATGGACATCTCTAGGCTCATTGTGAATGCACAAAAAATTGAGGAGTTCAAAATTAGGGAGGTAAGGAAAGAGGGAAAGAGACTTAGGTTTGATAAACTTAGTCACCCGAAACCTAAGAAAAAGTTCTATGTTCAAGAGTCTTCCATTGGGATGAAGGGTAGAGTTTCCAAAAAAACCTCCCAAGGAGGTGGCAATACTTTTGAGAGACATAGGTGTGCTAAATGTGGGTAAGTGTCTCGCAACAATAGATTGTTCTTTATCATATACAAGTAAGTATCACAATATGAGGCACTTCCCTATAATCAAGGCTAAAGGGAAAGAGGTCAATCAATCTCCTCTACACCCTAATACTCCAAAGAAGAACACTCTATATGGGGTGGAGTCTAGGAGGAAGAAATTATCCGAATTTGATTGTATCAGTATGCCTTAACCATTTATGATTGTTGTGTTTATGTGGAAAGATGATTTTAGATGGTTTTGTATTTATTATGATCTTTCTTTCTTGGATGAATGCTTAGAGAAGAGAATGTGGAAATTCATGCATGTTTCTCTGTGAGAATTGATAATCATTGTAAGATTTCAATGTTTGAGGAAAATTTTCATTGTCATGAATAATTGTTCCAATGTGTTTAAAAATGATATGATAATGACTAATATTGGGGAAGGTAGTTCCCCCATAAAATGAAGAATTAAGTGTGTTCTTGAATTTTGAAGTTTCCTATTTACAAGTTTCCTGTGTTGCTTAAAGAAAATGTTGTGAATGTGTAATTTATGATCCTTGTAAGTTTGGTGCATTTATTATGAATTTTTGAGCCATGAATTAATGTGTTATATACTGCTAGTGAGTCCTAAATGTTCTTAAAAGAGTTTAGTGTCATACGAGGACGAATGTTGTCTCATGTGGGGGAGAATGTTATATCCTAAAATGAACTAATGTGGACTAGAGATTCCTTAATGTTTCATGAGTTAATTTTGTGTTCAAAAGAGTTATAATGATGTTCTTAGGAAGCGTGTTATGTTTGAAAGTCAAACGTTCAAGAACGTCGATGACGTTTGGAAGTTGTGCTTTAGAAAGTACATGTATATCTTTATGTTTTTTAGTGAGTTTTACGTGTTGGTTTTAGTTGAAATTAATGTGCGATTTTCCTCAAAACTATATGAATATGTATTGGGGTTTAACGTCCGGTTATGAACCCATTTACGAACAACAAGGGACCCTATAAGAGGACCAAAGACATGGCAACCAAGCTGCAATAACTTGGAAATCGACGCCCTAGTAGTCTACAAGTTTAGTCAAGACAACGCCCCTTCGTCTAGTGGTGTAGGTCAAGAATTCACTTGAAAGATCAACCCTCCACTTTCCAGCTTCAGATCCAAATAACGCCCATGCAGCGCGGGCTTCCTGTTGGTTGACTCCCCGTTGCTTGGATCCGTCGATAGGTCCCTGCAAAAGCTACTGGACGCGGCTGCCTTTGGTTTGGGTGTTTTGTAAATTCACCCCAAGTCTTTTATGACCCTAGGACAATATTGTTATGTTTTTAAGGTATATTAAATTATTTCTAAATCCTAGAACTAGACAAGACCCCTCACTTCAAATATTCAAACTCTCTCTCTCTCTCTAAAGAAAAAACACTCTCAAGTTACTTTTGGAGCTAAGACTCAAGGATTATCTGGGAGGGCTTGTTGAGAACGTTTCTTCATAAAAGATCAGTGGGTTTCCTTCACATTAGGTATGTTAATCATCCTTGAACCCTTTTCCAATCAAGGAGTAATTTCTAAAAGATTTCAAAAAGGGTTTTCAAACTCTATCTTCTCCTAGTTTGTATTTCAAGCATTGTACTTCATGTAAAAGTGATTTAATGATTCAAAAATATTGTTTCTAGTATAAATTGACGATTTTAATTAAAAAAAACCCTAAAGAACTGAAGCTTATGCATATTTCATACTTTAACCTTAAGAAATGGGTTAAATGAACATGTTTGTGTAGGGTATGATCATTAGTTTCCTTATGTTGTTATTATGGTTTATCCAATACCCTAAGAGACATATTATGATAAAATATTGAAGAGTTGTTAATAGGATCTGAAATCTTTGTTAAATGGTAACTTAGTTATATTGTATAATTCTTATTATGAAATGCTCTTGAGTGGTAGTGTCCACCTTTTTCGTGGAGGTTTTTAATTGATATATTTGGATATATATTTTTATGTGTTTGGAGTATTGTTTGAAGGCCTAACCTGTGAAATGACGTGATAATGAAAAGGTTGATGTTGATATGCATTATGAAGTTTTGATTGCATGTGTTTTTTTATATTATCCCTAAAAGAAGTATGAGTATATTTTGAGCATGTACGTGTGTGAGAAATGATTATTGAAGGTGTAACCATGTCTAGAATTCAATGTTAATGAGAATGATGAGTATATGCAAGGTATGATCACATGTAAACACACTAAAATTTAAATGAATGAATGCATAAACTTTAAGAATGTGAATGAAAAGGATAGTTTTGGAGTGAAGATTCATCTTTAGATGAGATGAAGTGTTTACTAGCAACCTCACTATTCCCAAGAAATTTATATGATAAGTTCGCAGTGGAATGCCCTACGTGAATTGAGATGTGGTATTCCAATGTAACCTCTAGGGATAAGTACCCTTCGTGAGTTTATATGTTACACTAATTAGCTATCCCTTAGTCTATAGTAAAGAATGTGTAAGACTCCAAGGGGGAGTGATACCTAAATCCGAGAGGATATGAAGAAGGGGTGGTCACACTTCGTGAGTTGAGATGTTATATTACAATGTACCTCTTAAGATGAGTCCTCCTCATTAGTAGAGAATGAGTTACTTATTATCAATCTCATTATCCCTTAATTATGAAGCCAAATATGTGTAGCTATTGGAAAATCTATGTAAAATCTAAGAGAATGACCCCACCCAACGCAAGTGGGGAACCCTCATTCAATAAGGTTAGTATCAGGATTCCATCTCTAGATCTCATGGTCTATGTCGGTTCAGTTATTCCCCTACAAAGCAATGAATGAAATAAGTCTTTTAAAAAAACATACTACATAGGATAGGTGCTGGTATGAGATAATATCTACCCATTGCACTAAGTAGACCTTACGAAATATGAGTCTTGGTGTGTTCTATATGTAGTATAAGAATGAGTTATCATGAGTTGAAAATTAAGTTAGATTACTTAATGTCTAATAATAAAAAAGCATGTTAAAGTTATGTTTAACTTAATGAAATTATGAATGACTAATGTAGGGTGCTTAATCCAAGGGAACCCTAAAGGAGAAGTAAGTGGGAGTAGTAGTATGTTTTGGTTCTAAAACTGAGAGTCTCATTTTATGTTGTTAATGATGATTCTTATAATATTTTAACTCTAAAACCATGTATGTTTTACTTATTTCGCATTAAAGATTACTTTACTAAAATGTCCCTTTTCGCATCTTTTTGCATATGACATACTTAGTACATTATTTTGTACTAACCCCATGCTTTTCTATAATCTATAAGTATAAGTTGGAGGCAAGGAAGAAGTTTACAAAGAAAGACTTGGGAATCTACCTTCTTAAGACTAATTATATCCTCTTATATTCGAGGGAATAATTTTACTTCTTAGATTCTATCATTAATACTTATAATGTATTTTTTTATTTAATGTAAAGGTTCGTGTCCCTATGATATTTGTGTAGTGTCTTTATGTTGGCTTGTGAAGACGAGAGCACTCCTTTGCTTTTATGAAAGATGTTTCATTTTATAAATTTATTGGTGAAAAGAATTATTCCAAACTTTTGTTCATGTCTTATGTAATTAATGATAGATAAGTCCTGTACAAGACCCCTGAAGGGTCAATTACCTAATTGTTCCGACCTAAGGGTACTCCATTCTTCTAGGGGGTACCTTCGGGTCTTTACAAACATGTTATCAGAACATAAATTTATGGGAAATAGTTTAGGGTTTAAAGTCTCACAACCCACGTCTAGAAGAGTGTTGTTCATTGGTGTGAGTCGCGACACATCCTCCGATGAGAGGTTATAAGATGATAGAAGTTTATCTTTTTTCATTATTCTAATGTCGTGCGCTTGAGTTGAGTTATATAAGATGTCTTTCTCAACCTCTTGTCTTTGTGATTATAGAACATAACTAAAAGGAGAACAAACAGTAGGAGGAAGGAGGAATGTATAGCTAATGAGAGGAACCCTCCCCCTCCAGAACCTTAAGGGCCCCAAGGACATCAAATGCCCCCTATGCCTCAAGCTCCTCAAGCTTCCCTTATTTAAGGGAATATGACTAAAGTGGAGTTGAGGGCTGCCCTAATGAATTTGACATAACTTATGACGGCTCAAGCTCAAGTCATCACTAATTATTTGGTTGCCCTAGTTAACCAAGGGAATAGACCTCAACATAATGTGAGTACTGCCTATTCCAAAATTCGAGATTTCAGGAGGATGAACCCTCCTACTTTTCATGTCACTAAGGTGTATGAAGATCTACAAAGCTTCATAGATAAGGTATTCTATGTGGTTGATGCTATGGGTGTTACCCATAGGGAGAGAGCAGAGATAGAAGCTTACAAACTCAAGGATGTGTCTCAACTATGGCTTTGACAATGGAGGGATGAGATACCCTTAAGGGATTAACTGGTACACTGGAAGTGTTCAAACATGCTTTTCTAGATTTGTTCTTTACCTTAGAGTGGAGGAGGAAGAAGAAGGTTGAATTCATGAATCTTCGTCAAGGGGGGATAAGTGTGAAAGAGTACACTCTCAAATTCACCCAACTCTCTAAGTATGTCGTGATCATGGTAGTAAACCCTAGGTCTAGGATGAAAAATTTGTGATGCGAGTGTCGATTTTGGTTGAAAATGAGTGTCGTACGACAATGCTTCTTAATGACATGGTATATCTTTAGGCTCATGGTTGATGCACAAAAACATTGAGTCTAAAATTAGGGAGGTAAGAAAAGAGGGGAAGACGCCTAGGTTTGATGAAACTAGTCACCCAAAACCTAATAAGAGATTCTATCACTAAGATTCTTCCATGGGGAACAAGGATAGAGTTTCCAACAAAAATTCCCAAGGAGGTGGCTATAGTTCTGAGACACCTACATTTGGATAAGTGTCTTTGAGGAACGGATGGTTATTTTGTATGTGCTACTAAAAATAACAAGATGAAGAACCTTCCTATCAACAAGGCAAAAGGGAAAAAGGTTATCAATATCCTCTAAATCCTAATGCTCCAAAGAAGAACATCCCTATTGGTTGAGGACTAGGAATTAGAACTTAACAATAATTGATAGTCCCTATAATCCATTATCCTTTATGATTGTTGTGTTTATGTGGTAAGATGATTTTATACGGTTTTGTCTTTCTTTGATCATGCTTGCTTTATAAAATTAATAATAAGACATTGTGGAAATTCATGCATGTTTCACTATGTGAGAATTGATTCTCACTGTAATATTTCAATGTTTGAGGAAAAATTCCATTTTCATGCATAATGGTTTCAATGTGTTTAAAAATGTTGTTTATGATCATGACTAATATTTTATAAGGTAGTTACTACATAAAACTAAGAATTAAGTGTGTGCTTGAATTTGGAACTTTCCTTTTTACAAGTTGCCTTTGTGGCTTAGCAAAAATGTTTTGAATTGTAGTTGATATTCCTTATAAGTTTGGTGCATTTTTTATGAATTTTTGAGGCTTGAATTAGTGTGTTACATGTCTATAGTGTGTCCTAACTATTCTTAAATTAGTTTAGTGTAATTCGAGGATGAACGTTCTTCCAAGTGGGGGAGAATGTAATATCCTATAACAAACTAAGGTTACCTATATCTTCGTGAATGTTTCATAAGTAAATTTTGTGTTAAAATGATTTGTAACGATGTTCTTAGGCAATATGTGAAGTTTGGTGATGTTTGGAGGTTAAAAGTCCAATAACATCCAGGACGTTCAAAAGGTGTGTCGTAGAACGTGCTTGTGTGTCTTTATGTATTTTAGTGAGTTTTTGTGTTTGTTTTAATCAAAACTTATGTGGGATTTTCCTAATACATATAAGACTATGTATAGGGGTTTAAGGTTACAGTATGACCCCATCTAGGATCAACAAGGGGCCCTTGAAGTGGACCCAAGACTTGTCAACCAAAATGCCAAAATTGTGAAATCGACACCCTAGTAGTATACTGTTCGTAGTCAAGTAGACGCCGCGTCTTATAGGGTTGTAGATCAAGACTTCAGTTCGGAGCTCAAACCTCCACTTTCCAGTGGAAGACCCAAACGTCGCACATTTAGCACGGGCATTCGTTCAGTCGACGCCTCATTTGTTGGGTCCATCGCTAGGTTCCTTCAAAAGCTGTTCGACGCGGCTCTTTTGGCTTGTTTTTTTTATGAATTCACCCCATATCTTTTATTAACCTAGGATGATATTTTTAGGTTTTTTGAAGTATATAAAATTAGTTTTAAGTTTTAGACCTACATAATACCTCTCGCTTCAAATATTCAAATTCTCTCTAAAGAAAAAAAATCTCTCAAGTCAGCATTGGAGCTAGGACTCCAGTACAAGGTAGAAGGGCTGGTTGGGAAAGTGTATTCATAAAAACTCAGTGGGGTTCCTTCTCTTGAGGCATGGTAGTCATCCTTCAACCTTCTTCCATTCAACGAGCCAATTTTAAAAGATTTTAAAAAGGGTTTCAAAAATCTGTCTTCTCCTAGTTTTGATTCTAAGCATGGGTTTTCATGTAAAATTGTTTTAATGATTCAGATATGTTTTTTCTAGTATTAATTGATGATTTTAATATCAAAACCCTAATGAACTCATGCTTACGCATATTTCCAACTTTTAGCATAAGAAATGAGTAAAATGAACATGTTTGTGTAGGGCATGACCATTGGTTTCCTTGTGTTATTATTGTTTAGATATTTCCTAAGGGACATATTATGATGAAATATTGAATAATTAGTTCTAGGAGGTTAAAGCGTGGTTAAATGGTGAGTTGGTCATATTGTACAACTATTATTATGATATGCTATTAAGTTGTACGGTCATCCTTCTTGTCGGCAGTGGTTACTTTATGTATTTTGATATATATTTGTATGTGTTTGGAGTGTGGCTTTGAAGACCTAAGGTGTCAGATGAATTTATAATGATGAGGTTCATGTTGATTTGCATTACGAAGCTTGAACTGTATGTCTTACTTAGACTATGCCTAAGAGTATATGTTTAGCATGCCAGTGTGTGAGAACTGATGAATCAACGTGTAAGAATGTCTAATATTCAATGTTAATGAGAATGGTGATTATGTGCAATGTGTGCTGACATGAATACTCACACATAGTTTGAATGAATCAATTAATGAAGCTAAAGAATATGAAATAAAAGAGGAGTTTCGGGGTCAACATTATTCATTAGTTGAGATGAAGTTTTTGGTAGCAACCTCACTATTCCCAAGAGCTTTCAATGATATGTTGGAGGTTGGATATCTTTCGTGAGTTGAGAAGTGGTTTTCCAAGAAAACCTCTAGGGATTATTACCCTTCATGAGTTGAGATGTGGTGATAATTAGCTATCCCTTACTCTATAGTAAATAATGTTTAAGACTCTGTGGGGGAGTTATGGCTATCACAGAGAGTTAATGAAGAAGGGGTGGTTACACTAAGTGAGTTGAGATGTTGTAACCAATGTATCTCTTTAGATAATTCCTTCTCCTCAGTAGAGAATGAGTTACCGCAAGCATAGGTGTAGCTATTGGAAAAGCCATGTTATAGCTAAGAGAATGACTCCCACCCTAGGCAAGTGGGGAACCCTCATCCGATAAGGGCAGTATCGGGATTCCATGTCTAGCCATCATGGTCTATGTCGGTTATGCTATTTCCCCACCAAATAATGAATGAAGTAAGTCTCCTGAAAGGACATACTTCATACGGTAGGTGGTTGTATGGGACGTTATCTAATCATTCCACTAAGTAGACCTTCCGGTAGGGGATTCCTGGTGTGTTATATATGAAGTATATAAAAAAGTTATCATGAGTTTAAAATGACGTTAGATGATTTAAGGTCTAATGTTAATGAAGCAAGTCAAAATTAAGTTTTATATAATGAAGTTATGAATGACTAATGTAGAGTTGTTAATCGAAGGGAACCCTCAAGGAGCACTATGTGGGAGTAGTAGTATGGGATTCTACTTTGAGATTGCACTTTGTGTAACTTGTATGTCCTATTGGAGAAGGTTTCTAACATGATATCCTTAAGGTATTAATGTCTTTGAAATGTATAGCCAAGTATGTGAACTTGTTTACAAGATAAGGTAAGTTTATGGTTAGTAGTCTTAAAGATCGCTTTGGTGTGTCTTAGGGGTGTATGGGCGGTCCCTTCTTGTCTTACCTTAGGGAGTCTTAGGATAACTTTATTAGGTAAACCTTAAAGGAAATTATTTAACACTACAATCATAAAGGTTTTATTTATTTGGCATGAATGCTTATTTTACTAAAATGTCCCTTTTCACATGTTTTTGAATATGCCATACTTTAGTATATTCTTTTTTACTAACTCCACACTTTTCTATACTCTATAAGCATAGGTTGGAGGCAAGGAAGAAGTTTAGACGACAAGGCTTGGGATATATCCTCTCACGACTAAGTATATGCTTTTATATTTGGGGGAATATTTTTACTTCTTAGATTCTTCCAGTAATACTTATTATGTATTTTTTAATTTTATGTATAGGGTCGTGTCCCTAAGTTCTTTATGTTGTGCCTTTATGATTACTTGTTAAGATGAGATCACTCTTTAGCTTTTATGAAAGATGTTTCCTTTCATTAATATATTCGTGAAATTTTTTATTGAGCATCTTATGTATTGAATGATAGCTAAAGCTTGTAAGACCCCTGAAATGTCAAGTACGCAGTTGTTCAAACCAAAGGGTGATCCTTGTTGTAGGGGGTAGTTTCAGTTTGTTACAACCTCAATATTGTCATCCACCATTTACAAAAATATCTACATCATACAACGTTGGAAGCTAGCCGACTCATTAACTAGCCCAAACAACATCCTTTTGAATGGAAAAGTCCCATAGGGACAAGTGAATGTGGTCTTTTCTAGATCTAAAAGGAGATAGAGATATGGTTGTAGCCCGAATTACCATAAAGAAAGTAATACCAACCCTTGCCTGTAATTCGATCTAATATTTGATCCATCAAGAGCATGGGAAAATTGTCCTTTTCAGTGAAGCCATTCAACATTCGATAGTCCATGCAAACTCTCCAATCGGTACCACAATCATCAAACACTTTTTAGGCACACACTTAAGTTTACACACCCAACTGTTGTCAACAATGTGATAAATGACCCCAACATCCAACAACTTAATCATCTCCTTTTTCACTACTTCTTCCATAGGTGGATTCCATTTTTTTTTTGTGCTCAATACTCGGTTAAGGATCTCTAGTGAGTTTGATTTTGAGGGAAAAAATACCGGGAGGGATCTCAATAATATCCACAATAGTCCATCCACCAGCTCATTTGAACCTCTTCAACATCTCCACTAAGAACTTTATTTGTTGACCATTTAAATCTTCTGCAATAATCACCGTAAAAGTGGCATCTCCACCACAAAACACAAACCTCAAACGGGGTGGTAAAACCTTAAGGTTTAATATTGGTGTTTCCACAATAGATGGTCTTGAAGGTGGAGACTCACAAAGTTTTATATCCAATTTTAACTTATTCGACTTTGATCGATGTTCGTCTCGTTCAAGTGCGGCCACCAAACAATCATACTCTTCAATAACAATACTTGTTAAAATTCATGATGATCGCAACTACCACCTCAACACCTAGTCCCGCTGCAATTTGCACTTTTGATACACTCTCAACTTTTTTAGGATATAGTGAATACCTTTTGGAGGTCACCACTCAACTAATGGCCCTACATATAACGAAAGTTGCTTCTTCATTGTTCAACGTAAACTTCATCTGCCCTCTTTCCATATCGTCTAGTGCACGCCCAGTTGAAAGGAGTGGTCTCCCTATAATAATGGGGACCTCAATATCAACCTCACGGTCAAGAATTATAAAATCTCCAAGAAAAATGAACGACTCCACTTTCACAAGCACATGATAGAGTACACATATGGGCTTCTTCACAGTTTGATCAGCCATTAGTAAATGCATCATAGAAGGCTTTGGGTTCCCCCAGCCTAACACATTATAAATGGAGAGTGACACGAGATTTATACTCTTACCTAGATCACAAGGCACCTTAGAAAGGTGTATAAACCCTATATTACATTGAATATTGAAGGCACTGGGATCCTCCTTCTTCTACACTAAAGACCTTGTGGCGATAGCACTACAATGCTACATTTTGTCATCATCCTCAAAACTCACCAACCTCTTCTTTGCCACCATATCCTTCATAAACTTAGAATAAGCGTTTATTTTCTCCAATTCTTCTATCAACGGAACATTGAGGGAATGTTTTTTTAGTATAGCGATAAATTGGCGATATTTACCCTTTTCTAGTTTTTTCACTATTCTATGTAAAAATGGTGCTAGAGGTCTAGGGATGGGGACACATTCTGAGATAACCCTGCTTCTTTCGTTGTTGCATCACCCAACTCTCCACTAGTTTCTTCTACATTATCTTCCCTTATCCTTTCACCATCTACTACGGATGACATGGTTGGATCAATGGTATGCTTTCCTCATCAAATAGTTATTGCCATGCAATGCCAATCATTCTTTGGGTTTTGGATAGTGTTTCCTGGGAGAGTTCCAGGTTCGTGTGGGTTCACTATAGCAAACAACTCAGTCATTTGTAGATTTAGGTATTTTATCGAGACATTATATGCATCAAACTTTTGGGAAATGCCAGATCGATCAATTCTAATCCCCTTGACATTATCATTAGTTGTTTTAAACATCTTCAACATATTCTTTATCATATACTTAATCCACATGATACTAACTCTAGCTTACCTAGGGGCAACTTCTCAATTTACTAAGGAACATATGGAACAACTATATCATTCATGTCGTCATAGTTATTCCAATTGAAGTTATTGTTGCTATTGTAGTTCCCATCTCGGACATATTGACCCTCTGAATTGTAGTTTCTATAGTTTCGACCTTGATTTCCTTGACGTTGGCTCCAATTATCTTGATTGGGACCTTGGGCATTTTAACGGAAACCCCCCTCTGATAATTAACTACAAATGCATCCTATTCATAATAATACTCTTCTGCCGGTAGTGGTGGTCTAGTCAAATAGTTCACTGCATTAACCTTTTATGCGCCTCTTCTCACATGCTTTAAGACTAACCCTAACACAGTTCTCATCTGCACCATCTCTTCACAAATATCATCTGCGACTTGATTTTTTGTAGCCTTAACAACAAAGGTGTTTCGCCGAGAGTCCGACTTTCCAATGCTCCAAGCTTTATTATTGCGAGATAACTTGTCCAACTTCTATGCAATCTCCACATTTGTGAATTCCCCATAGGAACTTCTTGCAATAGTATCGAGCACCATTTTGTTGTTGTTTTCTTGACCTCTTTAAAAGTACTCCATTTATGACTAACCATCTATGAATTGATTTGAGACAGCCTCACGAACATAGTAAATCTGTCCCATGAGTTACTCACCGAGTCACTAGATAATACCACAAAGTTGTTCACCTTATCCTCATAAGTTGAGCTTTTTTAAAAGTGGAAAGTACTTCGCTAAAAACAAATATCTCAAGTGACTCCTGGTAAATATTGAATTTTAGGGCAGCTCCGTGAACCATATAGCATCCTCTCCTATATGTGATAGAGGGAATACTCGCAACCCGATGGCATCCATATCCAAATCTTTTCTACCAACGCAATTTTTATAAATAACCCTTAGATTGGCTATATGCGCATGTGGATCATCTAAAAGCATTCACAAATATAAACCCATCATGCTGAGCATTTTCGACAGGATACTCGTGACCACAAATGTGTGACCCATAGGTTGTAGGGGTAGGAAAAGAGGTCCATAACAGTCAGCAATGTTTACGTTGCATTTATAATAATCCTAAGGTCATTGGGCTGTTGGAGGTTGCACTCTCAAAGCATCTCCTAATAGAATCCTAATGGGTGCCTTGTTTTTTGCACCAACTAGTATGTGAGTCTGCAAGCCTTCTCCATCACCTACATCCCTCAGTTCGGGTTAGTTGGGACCCCTTGATTCTCCATTCTCCTCATAGTTTGATTCAATTCAGGATCGTAAGGTGTTAATGGTTGTCCTGGGCACCATATACTTGGAAAACACTAGATCTTGACATGAGAAAAGCAAAAAGAAAACCAAATAAAATTAGGAAATAGTTGACTAACGTTCAATAATGTAGTTATAATTAATCGAAAAGCCAATTTCCGCGATAGTGGCGCCAAATTTTTATACGCTCAAATTTCACCTACTTTAAGAAGCATAAGCGATCCTTATCAAGTAAAGAACCCAACTTCTAGGATTAGGTCGATCCCACGAGGAAAATTGTTTAGACTGAACTTCATTCCATGATTATATCTATTTAGTCAATGTCTTTCTGAAAATAAGTAACTAAAGGGGGGGGGGGGTTTCAAACTCCTTCAATTGTATGGTAAACAAGTGAACAATAGGAAACATTTCTTGTTATCAAGATGAAAGAGTATCTAGTGTATGTGTTTTCCCCACAGGTTCGTAACGCTTTATTCATAGCAATATAAATCCTTTCTTAGTGTATTACATGCAAAGCGATTAGTTAGGTATCTCTAAATTCTTGGTACGACATCTAGAGAATTGCACCCCGCACGTTGGTTCGGCTACTTTTTGTATAACATAGTACGCCTTAACATTACCTCATATTAGAGATAATAATCAATGTATGTCTTAGTTATTACTTCACACCAATCAACACTATCCTATTAGATAGTAGCACACTAAATTTTATGTTGATAATTCATTTCCTATTAACTACCTCCTTCATCAGGCAATTAGAAACAAGCCGAGTTCTAACGTTGTCCAAAGTTAAAAAGACTTCTAAACGAAATAATAATCAATGTATGCAAAACACGATTCTAGAATTTCATAGTTACTAGTGATACCTTGTTAATTACCAATGGTTCCCACCACTACCTTAGTTTTGGATTTAGTTATCCATGTTAGCAAGATCACAATACATAGTTTTAGATGAATAAATCATGAACATACATAGCAAGAAGACTAAACCTACAAATCACACTTTAAATTCAAATCACAATCTTCAAAACCGAATCCGAAAATAAATTAATTGTCAAAGTTGCAAAAGTAAATCTCTAATTAAAAACACATAAACAAGAATTGTAGGAGCTAATCCCCAAAAATGATGTTTTAATACCCTTTTTATAGAAAACAAAGTCGTAATGAAAAAAGAATTCAAATGAGCAATGTTCAACTGACTGACCATCGTTATGTGTTTTTTCCATTAGTTAGGACACATAAAATATTTTTATCTAGAGATGGAACCCACTCTTAATCAAACGACGGACAGACAGTATGAGCCGTTTATGCTCCTCCAAAGCCCCATACTTAGAATCTTCAAAAATCAAATACTAGAACGTTCTCTGAACAAAGCGATGGTTCACAACTATGGTCTACCAATAATTTTACGGACCGCTGCTTCCTCTCGTAATCCCACACTAAGTTAGACATTCCCTATTTTCCTTCAATGACTGAGTTGCCCATCTAGAATTACCACCTATAGTCCGTCAATTGAACGATGGACCATCGATTTCCTTCATAGGTCTATTTCTGCACTATTTTAAGTTGTCTTCTCTCTTTTATGACTTAATATCTCTCCTGCGAAAAAGTCAAAAATAATTATAAAACCCCTACAAAAAGGTTGTCGACACACTCAAATTTTAAGTGAAATGCATTATAAATACCTTGAAATCACAATACATCACCTATAAAATTAATGTTCTTTGGTTCCTCTTTGAAATGCCACAGCGATTTCCCGATTCCCATATTGGAGTAAAATGTTAAGACCAAAATAGAGAAGCACTTTTAGGCTGAAATTCTTCAAGACCCGTTTGTTAGCCCATGGTGATCTCTAACTGAGCCAATTCGGCAAATTTGTAAGGCGGGAATTATTTGGTATTTTCCTAACTGTTTTAACTCAAATCTATGTTATTTAGCCTAGGACACCTATATAACCTAGTTTAACCCCATAACTTACCCATTTTAATCATTTTTTCAAAAACCCAAATGAATCTCAAAGTTCATCTTCTCAAATATTCTGTCAATAGAATGTGAAGAATAAGATACTTTTAGAGGTAGGGTCAAGATCTTTATGTTTTATGATAATAAAAACACTATTCTGGTTTAAGTGTTAGTGATCGTGAGTAGTAATATAACCCAAAAAAGGGTTAGGTCGAGTCCTAAGGGAGTGGTTTAGAGAATTAGTACATAATTGTGAATATTTTTTATATAATTATAGGTAAAAGATATTAACGAATGAAAACATCAGAAATTAAAGATTTTCACAAGCGTCAATTATAAAAGAAGAGCTTTTTAGTAAATTATAAACTAAAATAAAGTATAATAAAATACAAATATGGAAACGAGATTCATGGGATGTGATAGGATTATGGGACAGGACAAATAACCGTGTAATTTAAATGAATAGTAAACAATTGCATATTACTCGTTAAGCTAGACTTAAGTGGGTTAAACTCTCTCTATCATGAGCAATTTACCCCTAATGAATTTTTTTTCTTGAATGCATATAATCGACAATTTTAAGCACAACTTTCACCTTTGTCTATTCACTCTCTCCAGTTGAATATGTTGAAGACGACTTAGGACTCACTCTCTATATCTCAACATATGACAACCGACTACCCAAAATACTAAGATAAGATTTTATTTGCAACTACAACCAATTAAATTCAACAACAAATATTAAGTTAAATAACAAAAACATAACAAATAATCTAATATTTAACAATACCCAGAAGTTGTATCACCCCATAATCACATAATTACACTACAATATTGGATTTTAGCTAGACACAATAAAAGGCAGAAATACATTTAACCTCGTGTTTCCGTCAACATGGTACAATTGATATTTTCTTTACAAGGGTCACAATAAATAATCTGCAACAGACATCCATAAGGTGTGATTAGAATGTATTCATGCATAGGCATATGTGATGAATTTATGAAGTAATGCTTTGCGAGTAAGACTTGTAATATGAATATATATGTCAAAGGCTTTGAGAGTAAGCTAATATGATAAACTACAAATGTTAAGGATTTAAGAGTAAATCTTATGTTTTTGATGAACGGTTGATACGATTGTAGTGGAAGGCTTGAACTACATGAACTATATTATTAAGGTATATATGTATTATAAAATATATATTTAATATATATATTATAGATGTGTTTATTGATAGTAGGTCTTCATCATTGAGATTTAAAGATGATGAGATCATGCATCTATCCATGAAATCTATGTAAATGTCATAAGCACACTTTGAGAGTGAAGTGTTAATGAATAGATTGTTGTTGTGAGTCATATATCGTGGTTTTGCTGGTATTTTTAATGCTTTTTCCTTAAGTTTAGTTTGTGTCCAAAATCCTCTTTGTATTGATTTTTATCTAAGTTTCTCCTTAATTGTAGGAAATTTGTCCAAAGATGAACGCGGAAGTTTTTGAGCAAAGAAATACAGAAGAGACCACCTATGGAGCTTATGACGGTCCGTCGAGCCTGTGACGGTCCGTAGGTGGCATCGTAGTGAAGCATCTGAAGGAAGATGAAGAAGTCTGAGTTAGTGTGGGATTACGGAAGTGCACAACAGACCGTCATAGCCACGACGGTCCCTCCTGCTGGGTCGTTGTAATGATCAGATAGTAGTCCCTGTACCCGAATTCCAAGAAGTTTAAGTATTATGGAACGGAGACCCTTGATGTACCGTCATTCTTGGAACGGTCCATCATACCTGCTGTTGAGGGTAATTAAGAAAGCAGCAGAAGAATTTGTGATGTAAGGGAAGATAGAGGTAATGACGGCTCGTCCTGATTGATACGCTCAAACTTACTTCTCAAATAAGAAGTAAAGCGGTCGTGTCAATTAAATAACCCAACTAGTGAGGTTGGGATCGTTCCCACGAGGAAAATAGTTTAGACTTTACTTCAATCTATTATTACTATCGTTCAGTCAATTACTTCCTTGGAAAGCAAAAATGATAAAAAGGGGGGTTTCTATTCCAAAAGAAATGAAAAATAACTAGCGAAATAAAAGGAGACAACTAACAGCTTCGAATGTTGGAGTTTAAGCAATTAATTAAAGTAACTAGGGTTTAGGTGTTCCCCACAGGTTCATAACTTGATAAGTCTAACTATAATAATTCTTTCCTAGTATCTTGCATGCAAAGTGATAAGTTATGTATTTTTAAATACTTGGTCCGGCATGCAGAAAATTTCACTCTGCACCTTGGTCCGCCTACGTGTGTTGCTATCCTAACCCTTATCTTTACCTCATATTAAGCATCGTATTCAATATTTGACTAAGTTATTACCTCGTACCAATCAATAATAGCCTATTAGATAGTATACACTAAATCTATCGTGATAATTCTTTTCCTATTATCTACCTCCTTGGTCCAGCAAGTAGCATTAGGCGAGTTCTAACGTTTGTCATCCGTTAAAAAGACTTCGAAGAAAAAGAATTATCAATACATGCAAGACACTATTCTAGAATTGTTATTTTAGTTAGGTATTACCTCATTATTTGCCTATGGTTCCCACAACCCTAGTTATGGAGTTTAGTTACCCATAGTCATAATAACAATATTCAAATATATGGTATAAGAATTCATGTACTTACTTCAATGAGAAAGAGTAAAATCCGAAAGTTCTCTTGATTAATCAACAAAAATCACCAACAATCAAGTACAAGAATCTCAAAATAATCAAGAATCTCACAAAAGGTCTAAAAAATAATCAAGAGCCTAACAATAATCAAGGGCCTAACCAAATAATCCAGAGTGTAACCTCAAAAACGAGGTTTTTCTAACTATTTATAGAAAATAAAAACCTAATTAAACCAGGACTCTATTTGCTGGAAATCTGTTAAAACGCGGCTGGGTCGACGGACCTCGCAACAGATCGTCCTGGTCACGACGGGCCGTCATGGATTCCGTCGTCCCATACTTGTGCAATTTCTTCTGTTGCTCTCTTCATTATCCTCGACTACAGGTATGACGGATCGTCAGAGGCACAACGGTCCGTCGAGGGTCTCCGTTCCAAAACACTTGAACTCTTGGAATATGGGTATTGGGCCTACTTCTCTAATCTTCATGACGAACCTGCAGGATGGACCGTCATGGGTACGACGGTCCGTCACGCTTTCCGTAACCCCACACTTGGTCAGACTTCCCATCTTCCTTCAGCAGCTGCACTACTCTGGCACCTACGGACCGTCACGAGCATGATGGACCGTCACAAGTTCCGTAGGTTGTCTCTTCTGCATTTCTTCGCTCAAAAACCTCCGCATTCATCTTTGGACAGATTTCCTGTAAATAAGAAGAAACTTATATAAAAATTAGCACAAAAAGGCTATTGGACACACTAAACATAGGGAAAAAGTATTAATAATACCATGAAACCACGGTATATCAACACCCTCAACTTAAATTCGTTGTTTGTCCTCAAGCGACGCACTATGACTCAATACAAAAACTTTGTACAATAGTATCTATGTTTTATCCTTTGCAATCATTTGGCTATCAATCCCGATTAATCTCATCATATTTAAGAATGCTATCAATATTAGGCTTGAATTATGTGGAATCTGACCATGACACAGACTCACCATGCACTAACACCTATCTTCTTCAATTTCTCACCGAGGTGCTAATATTTCCGGTACTACAACTAGGATGCGTAGAACTCTCGGACCAGCTCTTCACTATAACGTCCCAACGGACGAGCTGTACACTCCAGTCAATGTCTGGTGAAGCGATTGTGGATCTCAGGCATAATCAGGAAACTTCCCATAAGGACCCGCCTCCAACGTAAGTGTCCGAGTCATATCTCCTTTGTCATTCAGGAACTTTACATCGGAATAGACTTGAAACTGCCCGTCGACACACCACCGGTTGGGCTAGTCAGTAACCCGAGTGAGAGCACGAGCTTGTGAACCGGGTGTGGATTCCGCACTGTCAGCCTCATCAGACGAGGCCGACGCTGCAGTGGTGGCGGGTGCGGGAACCTTAACAGATCCGGAGGCTTCCTCCGACCACAAAACTCCTAAAGAGAAAGACGCTCCTATTCATTAGTGGCTGACCCAGAAGGTGTCCGCTCAGTGTGCGCTCCTCATCAGACTGGGAAGCAGTGACTACGCTGGACGCCACCTTTTTGGGTGCGGCTCTGGCAGAACGTGCAACAACGGATGGGGTTGAAGTGCCTGGGGACACGTACTCGAGGTCACGCTCATCATTAGAGCCAATGACCAGGCGGGAAGACGGGGCGACAGACTTTGATCGCCCGCGTGCATAGACTCGATCTTTTTTTGGTGCCATAGTAGATAGTACCTATAAAGGATCAATATTAGTACTAGAAGGAGAAAACAAGGCAAGCAAAACCACACAAAATAAATAAATAAAAAATTAAAATAAAATGACATTGCTATAGTAACAGTGAAACACAACAGTCCAGGTGACGGCTCGTCGTGAGTATGGCGGACCGTCATGGGGTTCGTCGTGTCTTACTTAGACTATGTTTATATGGAGAACCCTGATGGAGAGTCTCTGACAAGTATGATGGTATGTGCAGGACGGACAGTTACAGGTACGACGGTCCGTAGTAGGTGTCCGTCAGATGACACTTGAAAAAAATATGGACACCCTCAAGAGAGGGGTCTCTGACAATCATAACGAACATGTAGGACGGATTGTCGTAGGTATGATGGTCCGTCGTAGTTGTCCGTTTGAGTACACCTGGAAAAAAATGAGAGACCCTTAGGAATAGGTTCTTTCGCAACCAAAACGGTTGTGCAGGACGAACCGTCATAGGGATGACGGTTCGTCGCATGTGTCCGTAGGAGGACACTTAGAAAAAGTGAGAGACCTTTAGGAATAGGGTCTCTGAAAACCAGAACGGTTGTGCAGGACGGACCGTCGTGGAAAAAATGGTCTGTCGCATGTGGCCGTTGGTGGACACTTGGAGAAAATTGGACAGTGCGTGTTAGGGCGGTTGGAACGGACCCAATGACGGTCCGTCGTGGGTAAGACGGTCCGTCATCGGGGTCTCTTTCTATAACACAATGATAGAACTGGAGATGCCCCATTCATCCCCTATGACCCAAATCCAATTGGTAGTGTTTTTACCTATATTTGTCTAACCCAAATACCTAGTAAACTAGCAATGCTAAATCACATATATTTAGGGTTTTAACACGGCAATTTCGAGAATTATTAACCTAGGTCAGACAGAATTTTATAAAAAAGAATGAACATATCAAGAATAACTAGGCTAATACTAATTGATAAACAAAAATTCAATATAAATGAGTAGAAATTAGAGACACGTATCTGAGAATTTGAGAAAAACAAGAGGAAAAGGTACTTGGTGATCAAGAAGACAGCCACAGCAGCAGCTCCGACTAGTAGATGATGACTATTAGGAATTTGGAGAATTCGGGGGAAAAATTGGTTGTAAGAGAGCTTTGAAAGTTTAGAAGGGAGGGAAATGGGAGAAAGAGTGAAAGAATGGGGTGAAATGAAGGGGTGGGGGTTTTAAATGATGAATTTTTTTAAAAAAACCCAGTCGGGTCGGGTCAGGTACGCTTCATTAAAGACGGGATGATTCCCCGACGACGGTCCGTCTCGGTTGTGACGGTTCGTCGTTGGTTCCGTCGCTTGTGCCGTAGTTTGAAAATAACAGAAAGACGTACCTGGCACGACGGATTAATGCGACGGTTTGTCGCAGGAGGAACGGTCCATAGATGCGATATGTTAGTGACTGCTGCAGAGTAATTTTATGCATAATTTCGTGATGATGAGCCTGCAAATTTAAAATCCATTACTAGAAAGAAAAAACTATAAGTATTGGGTTGCCTCCCAACAAGCGCCTGACTAAACGTCGCGGCACGACTGAGGATATTTGATTACTCAGCCTTCATCAAGATGGTATGCCTGTATCACTTCATTCACCGATGCAGTATGCCATAAATAGAGTTTTATTCGTTCTCTATTCACCTTAAACCGCACTCCCTCCTTGGTTTTTAACTCAACTTCTCCATGTGGGAATACTTGGGTAATCAAGTAAGGGCCAGTCCGTTTGGAATTGAGTTTGCCCGGAAGCCAATGCAACCTTGAACTGTCTAAAAGCACCAAATCCCCAACCATAAACTCTTGTTTTTCACTTTTTTGTTCATTATCCTTCTTCATCTTCTCTTTATGGGATATGGCGGATATCGATTGGAGCTGACCACTATACCTCATGGACCTACAAATGTCGAAGGTCGCTTCTTCATTGTTCAACCGAAATTTCTTCTGCCCCTTTTTCATATCAACTAAGGCTCTACCTGTATCAAGGAATGGCCTCCCAAGAATAGTAGGCACTTAAAAATCGACTTCACAATCAAGAATAACAAAA
This sequence comes from Solanum pennellii, assembly GCF_001406875.1. NCBI lineage: Eukaryota > Viridiplantae > Streptophyta > Magnoliopsida > Solanales > Solanaceae > Solanum > Solanum pennellii. The sequence continues at coordinate 41,782,282 of NC_028640.1, read as the reverse complement.
TCTGCCGGAAATATGAATGACTCAACTTTTACTAGCACATCATAGAGTATCCCTATAGGCCTTTTCACTGTTCGATCAGCCATTAGTAGCCGCATCGCAGTGGGTTTTGGGTCACCCAAACCCACCTTCTTGTAAATCGAGAGGGGCATGAGATTTATGCTTTCCCCTAGATAACATAATGCTTTCGCAAAATGTAATGACCCGACTGTACAAGGAATAGTGAACACACCCGGATCTTCTTTCTTTTGTAAGAGAGATCTTGTAGCAATAGCACTACAATGCTGCAGTCTATCATCATCCTCGAAAGTGACCGATCTTTTCTTTGTAACCAGATCTTTCATAAACTTGACATAACCGGACATTTTTTCTAGAGATTCTACCAAAGGGACATTGATAGAAAGCTGCTTCAGCATGTTATGAAACACCGATATTTACCATCCTTGGTCTTTTTCACTAATCTCTTAGTGAAGGGTGGTGGTGGTCTAGGCATGGGAATTACCTTCATAGAGACTTCTGCATCTTTTCCAGTGCTCTCTTCTACTTCACCACTACCCTTTACCACCTTAATCATCATCTTTTCTCACCTTTTCCTCATTAGACGGCATAGGTGGGTCAATGGTTTGCTAACCACCCCGAGTAGTGATTTCCATACATTGTGCATCATTTTTCAGATTTTGGACAGTGTTGCTAGGAAGAGTGACATGTTGCCGTGTGTTCATAGTCGCAGATAATTGGGCCATTTGCAACTCGATCTACTTAATCGATATTGCATGTTTATCAACTTTTTGCCCAATACCTGCTAAATCACACCTTAACTCATTCATATGCTCATCACTAGCATCAAACCTCCTCATCATTTTGTACAACATATCCTTAACTCGCGCCATACTATTTCCACCATCCCTAGGAGTAACTACACGATTTTGAGGAGGGACATATCATTTCTGTTACCGTAGTTACCCCTGTTGAAGTTGTTGTCGCGGTTGTAGTTTCCATCTCGGACATAATGACCCTCACGGTTATAGTTACCATAGAGCCGACCTTGGTTCCCTTGACCTTGGCGCCAATTATCCTTATTTGATCCTTGGGAGCTCGGTCGGAAACCCCCCGTCTGCTCATTTACAACATAGGAGTCCTCCGCATAATAGCATTCATCATTAGGTGGTGGTGTCTTAGACAAGTAGTTAACTGCATTTATCTTTTCTGCACCCCCAGTGATATGTTTTAGTACCAACCAAGCTCAGTTCTCATCTGAGCCATTTCTTCACGAATCTCATCTGTGGCTGGGTTGTGAGTGGACTGCAATGCGAAGGTATTACTCCCGGTATCTGACTTCCTAGTACTCCAAGCTTTATTATTCCGGGAGATTTTCTCTAATTTTTCAGCAATCTCAGCATAAGGACACTCCCTATAAGATCAACCTACTATAGTGTCCAACACTGCTTTATTATTATCATCTTGTCCTCGATAGAAGTATTCCTTCAGTGACTCATCATCTATACGGTGATTTGGGACACTTCTCAAGAACAAGGTGAATCTATCCCAAGAACTACTAACTGACTATCCTGGTAGTTTCACAAAGCTGTTCACTTTGTCTTTGTGGTTTAGTTTCTTAGAGACCGGATAGTAGCGTGCTAAGAAAACATCCCTTAGTTGGTTACAAGTGAAAATTGAGTTGTAAGGGAGCTCAGTGAACCATATAGCGGCCTCTCCCGTAAGTGAGAGAGGAAACACTCTAAGCCCTATTACATCAAAGTCCAAGTCAGGCCTCCCTACACAGATTTTACACACTGCCCTTACCTTTGTTATATGGTCATGTGGATCCTCAGAAGGTAGCCCTGAAAACAAACCTCTGGCAGTGAGCATTTGAATCAGGCTACTAGTTCCCACAAAGGTGTGGACTGGTGGTAGAGGAGGCAAGACAAGTGGCCCATCGGAGTCTGCTATGTTATAATAGCCTCTGTAGTATGCTTGGGGCCGTGGAGCGGGATTTTGTCCCCTCTGTTGTGTTCACCCGGGGCATCGGGTAACAACTGACCATGAACATCTACCGGAGCTGGGATGTTCTGGTTTGGATCATCATCATTAATTCCCTAGTTTCTATTCATGTTACGTAGTGTACGCTCTAATTCGTGATCGTAGGGAAACAGGGGTTTTCTTCTTCTCCGTGTATTTGGCATACAATGAGGGTGGTTTTGCACGAATCAAAAACAATAAAACAAAGTAAAATAAAGAAAATATCAACTAAACTATAGTAATAAGTTTAAGTTAATCTAAAAGCTACTTTCCCCGGCAGAGGCGCCAAAAGTTGATACATCAAACTTAATTCTCAAATAAGAAGTAAAGCGGTTGTGTCAAGTAAATAACACAACTAGTGAGGTTGGGATCGTTCCCACGAGGAAAATAGCTTAGACTTAACTTCAATCTATTATTACTATCATTCAGTCAATTACTTCCTTGGAAAGAAAAAAAAATATAAAAAGGGGGGTTTCTATTCCTAAATAAATGAAAAATAACTTGCGAAATTAAAGGAGACAACTAACAAGTTCGAATGTTGGAGTTTAATTAATTAATCAAAGTAACTAGGGTTTACGTGATCCCCACAGGTTCATAACTTGATATGTCTAACTATAACAAGTAGCATTACGTTAGAACTCTCCTTAATGCTACTTGCCGAACAAAGGAGGTAGATAATAGGAAAAGAATCATAAACATAGATTTAGTGTATACTATCTAATAGGCTAGTGTCGATTGGTACAAGGTAATAACTTAGTCAAATATCGACTACAATGCTTAATATGATGTAAAGTTAAGGGTTAGTATAGCAGCACACGTAGCCGGAACAAGGTGCAGAGTGAAATTTTCTAAATGCCGGACCAAGGATTTAGAGAGACCGTGCATTGTAAGTTATTTGAACCTGCCCGAAGCGAGCCTCCCATAGAGTCAAGTGAAGTTGGTGAGCCGTATGATATGGAACTATCTCCTGCGGTTCAGAGAGGACTCAGTCGTTAGATAGTACCCCCTTGGTTTTGGGGTGGACCTTTTCCCTCTATTTTATTATATACACTCAGAAAAAATAATGATACATAACTTATAACTTTACATGCAAGATACTAGGAAAGAATTGTTATAGTTAGAATTATCAAGTTAGGAAACTGTGGGGAACACTTAGGACCTAGTTACTTTTAATAATTGATTAAGCTCTAAGATTTGAATCTGTTGGTTGTTTACTTTAAACTAGTTAATTACTTTCATTAATATAGAAATAAAACCCCCCTCTACTATCTTTTGTTTTCAAGGAAAATAATTGACTAAAAAAAAGTAATAATATAATAAAGTTAAGTCTGAACTATTTTCCTCGTGAAAATGATCCCAACCTCATTAGATGGGTTCTTTAATTGATACGACCTCTTTACTTCTTATTTGAGAAGTATGCTTGAGCGTATCAGTGGGCTTCTTGAAAGGTTATTCTCAAGAAATCATAATGAACATGATGTAAAAGATTTTGAAAAACAATCAATGTTCTATGTTGAAAGGTTTCCTCATCTAATTTAATCTAATACTTACATGTGGACATGATGTAAAAGGTAGTTGAGTTTGATTTCGCAAGTATAAATATGTCTTCATATAGAGCCTTTCTATACAAGATAAGTCTTGTTTTTTGCAGCAGTCTTTGTATTGCATAAAAAATGTGTCCCCGCAGGTTATTTAGCTAATGGATTAACCTAAACTAAATCACAGTATTACCTTAGGCAAATAGGAAAACTCTTTTTGGTGTGTATACCATGGGTGATTATGGTTTAGCAAACATTTTCTCTATGTTAGATACGGATAATTCCCATAATTCCAATTTTAAATTAAACTACGCATTACTCCAATGAAGTATTGTAAGTATGTATTTATATACTTGTATGATTTATACTTTGAATGCATTATTGCTATAGTTTCTTTCCTTAAAATGATTGACTAAAGTTAAATGTTACCTTGTCTATCAGAAATATGATAAAGGATGAGAACAAAACATAATGAATATGAATGACGACCTAAATGTTTTTCCATAGGATGCGTGAGACTTATAGAGTCTTATCCATGCATTGCACAAGGATACTTTGACATTACTTATGACGTGTTTCTCTTAAATTATGTTGATCTAGATGCATTGATCACGCTTGAGTCTATGTTGATATTTCTCATGCTTATGATTTATTTTCTTTTCTCTTATGCATATAGTCAATTCCTTATGTTAATAACTCTTATGATTATGGTATATGTCTTATGTTAAATAATACCCATATTATGTTTATGTTGATTATTTATGCGTGCCATCATATTAATTTAATTATTTGACTAATTCGTACTCTTGTGTATATTTTTATCAATTATACGGTTCAGCGATATTGACTTCCATTCTCAAGGTTAGGTTCAAAGTGATGTAAGTAAAGATTTGGTGAGTCCTCATAGAATCGAGGATTCAAATTTATTAATTTTTTTTAATTCTCTGCACTTTTCAATCGCCTTATGTTATAATATGCTAAGGTTCTTGTATGGAGTCCTTCGGCGTTTTATACTCCTTGTAAAATCATGGGTTACCCTTGGGTTGTGAAAATATGGTAATGAAAGCACAAGGTTTTGAATGGTTCTAGTATGTATCTAACCACATATAGTAGAGTCTTGCTCATAAGTGTGAATTGCGCCATATTTATAAATCAGAGATTATTAGAAATTTAGGAAACGTCACTTCTTCATTCTTGTTGACTCTTTGGAGGATAATGTAACAAATAAGAAGTTTAGGTTTTGTTTTCAAGTGTTGACGCAAGATGGGATAGAGACTCATGACGTTTATGGGTTAAAGATTAAGAAAAATCCTCAAGTGCATATAGATAAGGTCTATTAGGTGTTTAAATTTGTGGCAGTGACCCTTGGACGTAACCGATGTCTTCGTCCTCAAAGAGGCGTCAAACAAGCCCTTAGCATACATCATTGAAATTCATAGGTCAACAAAATATGAAAAAATTTGAACATTACTTATGAAATTTACTTATACTTCTCATTTATCTCATTTATCAAAAATAATCTACAATTGTCTCACATCTAACCATCAATAAAAGGATTAAAAGATTTAGGACATAGCCGTTACAACATTATATAATGTTTCATAAGAGAATACGACATAGTATTTACAATGTAGCAATTAGAACAAAGTATTTAGGCTAATCAAATATTAAGAATTAGAATAATAGGTTTACAAAATGTGTTATAAGAGAATACAACATAGTATTAATAATGTAGGAATTACAACTAAGTCTTTAGGCTAATCAAATCTTAAGAACTAGAATAATAGGTTTCGTCCTCAAACTTTAGGACTCACCAATTTGCGAATCTATCCCAGATTCTTGGGATTTTTTCTTTGAAATTTTACAATGAACGAAACCTACGCAACTGTATAAATAGAGAGAATATGAGTTAGTACAAAACACATGTAATAAATATGTATATATAAAAGTAAACCATTTAAAATCATGCACATAGACATTTTAGTATAAACATGTCAAGTTCACTTTGGAAACCTTTTATGCAAATTTCAAGAATATATAAACGTCTATACATGACAACAAAAAAGACATATTTATATTCATTTTCAAGATTAATATCATAACAAATCCATAACAAATCTTTCATGTTCTAGAGTCCATTTCATCAATACATCACAAGACCTGACTAATTACCCCATTCCAAGTCCACTAGTGCAATACAAATGTGAAGCCCACATAAGAAAAGTAAACTAGAAAAGAGACAATAAGCACAACATTTACATCATAAGACATCAAAACAAGTGTAGTCAACCTCATACATAAAAATTTAGACCAACATCATGTTTACCAATTGAATGCAACATCATAAGATACCAACATGATTTTGAGTCAACAATATACCTTTCATTCATAAAATATGTATATTAATAACTATCTTAGGAATCCTTCTAGGTCCACATGTGAAATAAGTAGGTAATGTACCATTCCCTTTCCTACAGTCGTACACCTCTCAAGTAACCCTAGTTACTATATATCTTTTTACTTTCATTCATTCATTTTACTTTTGAGAAACTTTGCCATAATTGACATGAAACTATGTAAGCTAAACAAGGAATTCAGTATCAACCCCTTACCCCAAAAGGAGGACATCCTACTTGCTAAGGTAGTACATATACATCATAATAGCGTCTACGTGGATCTACTAATTAAGTTTTCTAAGGGGGCTCATAGTTAAGGAGTTAGGATGTTGTTACTAGAAACCCTTTTTATGCTAATTAGTATTGTAGTTTATACCTCATGCGAGACATGGAGTGAACCACCCTTCCTTTCTGAAGAAACACCTCTAATTTTTATGTTCATCGGTGCTAAAAACAATTTCCTTTTTATAAAATCTTGTAATTCTTTTTTAAACATTAGGTCATGAGAAATGCCCTACAGAGTCACCCCTTGTATAACATGTTCATTTTCTCATAATTATATGATGAAAATTAACTTTACTCAAAACCGTCACTAATGTGTGATCATTACTTCATAACATGGTCATATGTTCTTACATGATAATTAACTGCAAGTCTACATAGTCACTTATCTATCATCATCATCTCACGGTTTACAACATTTATGACATGATAATACCTTCATAAATTCTTCATTCATATCCTAATTAACCATAACCATTGAAGATAAGCCAACATAAACACAATAGTAATACTAGTTCATAACCTTGAAGGTATTACCAATGGCTTCCATGAAATACATTCAAGACACCCTTCCCAAATAAATGTTATACACATAAATTCACCCCTCAATCCATTATCCTCATCATAAAATAATCAATATCACAAGAGCACCCTTAATTTCATTATCACTAGCACGACACTATTCATTATTAAATTAATTGATTAAAACTCATTAATTAAGCATGAATATACAACTAAACATTCATAATCCATCATAATTAGGCAACAAATTTCAGATTTTTAAGGAAAACCATTTGTAGAGAAAATCATTGAATTTGGGTGATTTTTGAAATAATCTTTGAATGGAAATCTTGGGGAAAGAATCCCAAGAGATAAAGAATCCATACCTTAGGATGACATTATCCACAAATTTGACTGAGAATATTGGATATTGGGTCTTCTTCTTGAAACATCAATTGGTCATCAATGAAGGTTGAGAGAGAGAGAGAGAAAGTAGATAGAAAAGGGAGAAATGGAGTTTAAATTTTTTATTGTGTTTTGAAGTGGTAATTGAGTAATAAATGACCTAAAATCAGGACATACAAACCCCCAAAATACCACTCACTAGTTGTACTTTAAAAAAGGAAGTCCAACTCGACAGAATATAGGAACCCGTACCAGCTTCATGCCTCATTTCATGAGCCGTGAAGAGCTCAAAGGCTTGTGGTGGTGCTCGTGAAGTGTGAGGTAGTAGCTCCCCTTAACGTGCCATGCTAGAGGTTCTAAGTAGTTGTAACAACCCTAAACTGAAATACGTTTATCTATAGCTTAAGCACTGTTCTAAGGAATTATAAATAGCTTAATTAATATTTTTGTGAGTTTTGAAGTCTGTTAAATTCAATTTGAGGTCAAGAGTGAAGGGACGGCCAAGAAATTTGATGATTAGTTTCTTGTGTGATTGCATAAGCTTATGTGTGTATCATAAGTTTATGAGGTCATTATATGGTTAATAATATTTTTTAATGTCAGCATGATTAATTTAGTAAGGTTTGGAGGTAAAACGTCTAAGAACGTCCAAGATGTTCGAAAGTTTGACTTTGAATGTCCTTGTGTATTGATGTGCCTCTTGGTATGTTTTATGTGTTCTTTTGTGTTGAATTAGATTAGATATGTTCCTAAGACCTAGACATACGTATTTATAGGTTTAACGTCTGGGTACGACCCCTCTTAGGACCGACAAGGGGCCCTAGATGATCACCCCAACTTGGAGCTCAACACTGTTTGGCAGTGGCCAAACAACGACCACCAAACGACGACCAGTAAACCAGGCAACGGCTCATTGATGTGTGGTGTGGATAGGGGCCATGTAGTATGCAGTTTTTTAGTTTCATAACAAACTAACGCACCACCATCGACGGGGCGTAGGCCAGTAAACCGTTTGTTGGTAATGGGCGTCGTTTTTTATTGCAAGTCTACCTGCTTTACTGAAAGGCTTGGGAGTTTTTGGGAAATTCACCCCAAGTCTTATAAAATAGGAGGATGTTTTATTCAGGTTTGTTGGGTATTTTAATATTACTTATGTCATTAAACTCTCATTTTGACACTATCACCGAGATCAAAACCCTTTCTCTCCAAATGTTTCTCCAAAAACCTCCATGAGATATCAAGGTGAAAATGGAGATTAATGATGTATATTAAATTGAGTATCTTCTTAAACTCTCCATGTTTTTTTTATAATAAGGTATGTGATTTCTTCATTTAATTCTAGCTATCACCTTAGAATCAATTTCAAAGAGGATTTTAAAAGATTTAAAAAAGATGAAAAAGTCCAATTTCTACTCTAAGTCATGGGTTCTTGCGTGAAATGTTTTCAAATATTACAATATTATATTATTGATTTATAATTGATTTTTAAATAAAAAAATAAAAATATAGATGAACCTATGACCTCGTGAAATATCTATATTTTGGTTATGTTATGGGTGAATTGACTATCACATGATAGTAGTGAATTAATGTGTGGATTGTTATGGGCTCTTGATTTATATATTGATCATGATTGCGTAGTTTATTGGCTCTCTTAATTGAATTATATGAGTAATGTATATTGTTAGATTCATTGTATATTAAGCTTATTAAATTGAATTAGTTATCAAGGCTATTGGTAAGAGCCTTTGAGTATTGAATTTATTGATTTGGCCATGAATTGAAGTTGTGAGATTTGATTAGTGGTATGATGCCCTAACTCTCTTAATATTATGTTGTATATCTCTTATATTATGATGATTATTTGTCACAACCAGAACCATACCCTAGAAGTTATGGTACAATGTTGGATTGTAACCGGCGTCGTCGACCTCTCGGAGGTGTAAGACAAGCCCTTACATATCATTCATTGCATAAACATAGTGAAAACTAGCGAGGAATAAAAATTTTTCACAAATCATACTATAGTCTTCAAAATTCTTTTTCCTATAAAAGTAATAGGAAATACTAAGCTCAAATTCATCATATTAAGACACAAGAATACTTTGAACACGGCCTATACTTAAAAATACGAATGTAGAAATACTTAGTCTATAACAATACTTCAATAAGAAACATAAAAGACATATATGCCCTATAGTTAAGTGAGGACATACTTCAATTTATCGTGAACGATCTTCTGTTTCCAAGTCTTAACTTCTCAAAGCTCCTCACCTGCGAAGAACTATAGAGATAGATAAAAGCATGGAGTTAGTACAACCACATGTACTAAGTATGGCTTTTTGCATAAAAATCATGAAAACAAACATTTATTGAAAATATGCATATTTTCATTTAAAAAATCATATTATAATCATAACTACATCATTTAACAATAGAGGATAACATAAGAAAACACTTAAGTAAATATCATATTTTAGAGATCACTTTACAGTGAACTCATTCACTGTTATAGTGAATTAATTAACTGTACAGTGAAGCACTTTGTTCATCATATTTGACACCCTTTAGCATGTAATCTTCTCACTCAAGGCTATCCTAAGATTCACTTAAGTCACGTAAAGAAAGACCGCCCATACACCCTCTCTACTTGTGTGTATAAGACCCTTAGGATTACTTATAATGAGTCATGTACACACTTCAAGATATCAAACACATCAACATATAGACGCTATGAAATTTCCTTATCAAAATCTATAAAAAGACTTACTTATGTAGGTCAAGAAGATATTGTCCATGATTGACCTCTTAAAGACTAACAAAGTAATCCTTATGACTTCCTTTGTTTGGATAATGTCCACATAATCAATATCTTCCCTAATTAGAGTTATTCTCAAGACTCATCTAGGTAACATACGAAGTTACCATTCCTATTCCTCCTCACACCTTTACTAGACAACCCTTAACTAACCTAGATAGGTACTTATTCCTTTTAGATACTCCATAACGTAAGTGATTAGTTCATTAATATTCATACATCACATAAAGAAGATTGAAGTAATGGTCTTGGACGAGACCTAGGAACTCCATATAACACGTTCAAAGGCTATTATTCAATGTCTCGATAGTGTCTCATACCACCACCTAAACTCCACAAAATCCTCTAATAATAATAGGTATTCCATATGATGAGAATGGGCAATAACACACATAGACCATGATCGATAGACATTGAATCCAGAGATCTATCCTACTCCGATGAGGTTGTTCTACTTGCCAATGGTATAACTTGGACACATCCCATATTGGCACATGGTTAAGGAATATGAAGGAATTCCTTGTAATCTACTCTCATACTTATCTACAAGTACTTCTCTTACCGTACTACTCGGTGATAGCCTTTGTTCTCCTAGAGTAATTCATTCATTAGGTTTACATAAAAGGGCTCCATAACAAGTTCATAACCCAATCACATTTACCCTATCAAGGAATGTCCACTAGGGCTACCTCTAAATGGCGATAAGAAACTCATGATGCATTTCCTAAGGATTAATATGATGCCTTTCCAGACAACTGATACGCTTTAATTTAATTCTTGAAAAGAAGTAGAAGTGGTCGTATCAAATGAAGAACCGAACTATGAGGTTTGGGTCGATCCCACGAGGAAAATGATTTTGACTTAAGTTTAATCTATTATTACTTCTATTTAGTCAAGCCCTTTCCATGAAAGAGGAAACAAAAATGGGGGTTTTAAGCAATAACTGTACTTAGCTATTTCTAAGTAAATTAGTAATAGGTTAAAAGATTTGATTTTTATAAAGTAATGAAAGTAACAAGGACTTAAGTGTTCCTAGCGCGGTAATTCTAACTATAACAATCCTTTCCTAGTATCTTACAGGAAAAGTTGTAAGTTATGTATCCCTAATTCTTTGGTCTGGCAACTAGGAAATTTCACTTCGCACCTTGGTCCGGCTACGTGTGTATGCTTTACTAATCCTTGCGTTTACCTCATATTAAGCTTCATAATTGATTCTTGGCTTAGTAGTTACTTTGCACCAACCGACACTAGCCTATTAGATAGTTTATACTCAATCTACGTTGATAATTCTTTTCTTATTATCTACCTCCTTGGTCCGGAAAGTAGCATCAAGGTGAATTCTAATTCGTGCACTCATTAAAAAGACTTCTAATTGAAATAATTATATATACATGCAAGACCCTATTCGAGAATTCTTATTTTAGCTAGGTTTTACCTTGTTATTTACCCATGTTACCCAAAACCCTATTTATGGAGTTTAGTTACCCAAGTTAATAATCTGCAAATTCATATTTATTAGATAAGGATTCATGTAATTCCATTGATGAGATTGAAGAAAATTTATAATATTACTTGAATTAATAAAAAATATACAACAAATGATTTCGGAAAATAAAGTAATTTTCACAAAATCCCAAAATTCAACACTTAGAACAAAAAAACTAGAAAATTTCAAAGATTCTAACCCCAAACGTGGTTTTTACATGTATTTATAATAAAAGAGTCATAACAAAAGAGGGATATCTATTTAAGGAAAATTTGGCCAAAAACGCGTCTGAATCGAGGATTGGAGCGACGGACCGTCGAGGCCCTCCGTCGTTTCATACTCAACTTCTTTTTCTGCTGCTTTCTTAACAAACTTTCTGTTACCATCGACGGACATAAATGACGGTCTTTTGAATGCACGACGATCCGTCGATGACTTCTATTCTTCCATACTTAGAAACTTTTGAAGATGGGTACTAGGCTACTTTTTATTAACGGAGACAGATGTACAGGACGGTCTGTCATGGCTATGATGGTCCGTTTAGAGCCTCCGTATCCGTACACTTATTCAGAATTACCCAACTTCCTTTAGAGGACTTTTTCTTCGTAAGACAGTGGTAACATACAGACCGTTGAGGTCATGAAGGACCATGGATGGCTCCATCGGTCGTCACTTATAAAAATTTTTGTCCAATTTTCCCACATTCTCCTTCTGGATAGTTTTCCTGCAAACAAAGAGAAAAATACATTAAAACTAATACAAAGAGGCCTTAGACACACACTAAACTTAAAGAAAAAGCATTGAAAGTACCTTTAAACCGTGGTACATCAACACCATTAACATAAATTCGTTGTTTTTCCTCAAGCGACTCATTATGACTCACCGCAAAAGTATCCTATTTTAACTTTATGAATCATCTGGCTGTCAATCCCGATTATTTTCAAATTGATTTATGCATGCTATCACTATTAGGCTTTATCATGTCGATGATACCATGACATAGACTCAGCAAACACCGACATCTATCCTCTTTGATCTCTCACTAAGGTAAAAATTTTTCGGCATTGCAACTAGTGTTCTCACATAATAACAACATCCTCATTATTAACACAATGATCTGAGTTTGAGTATAAGGATTATTTTTTAACACTCACTCTCAAAGAAACTTCTCACCTCATTTTCACTACTTTATGTTTACCATAAAGCACTCTTAGGATCACGATAGGACTTTCTTAGCTTGAAACATAGGATAAGGGTAAGGTAGGGTAAATTTAGGTATATTTTAGTGACTTGTTGACATTTATGACATAACGGCTAAGCGTCCTACCTTTTTATCATTTTATTCCTCCCTTTTTCTCAATTTTATTTAAACTTATTATTCTCCTTTTTTTCCTTTTGTATAAGTGACTCTTCTCTTTTTTTGTACATTTTTAAAATTCTCCATTTTTTTTCACTTTGCGTTCAATTATTCTTGAGTCACTTTTCTTTTGTTCTTTCTCATAATAGCCACCTTTAACTCATAGCTTTGCCATGAGTCAAGGTACACAATACCCAAAATTGGGTCAGGGCCACGACAAGGTTGTTTCCTACATTAGCCACCCTCAACTTATGCTTTTGGTATAATCTGAGGTGCACATGTCTAAGGAGGGACCAGGGCAAAAACATTGTTCACAAAAAAGATCAATTGGGGTAAAAAAGAAATGTCTATTTTAATATCAAATCATTTGGATCAAGAAGGGATTAATTTCATTCGGGTTTTCTATTATTTAGGCTAAATATTGGCTATTTTGAACAAGGGCCTATGATCCTTTACTAATTGTCTATTACGACTTACTTTTTGCAGTTTTAACCAGGTAAGTTCTATCTTAGTACAAATAGTGGACTATTCTAATTTTCCTCACAATCACTTGACATCTCATTACTCTACCAGATTATCAGACACCTAGTTGGAGTCTTAGATTTAGGGTCATGCAGTGGTGTATCTCTATATCATGCTTAGAGACACACATTTAGCAGTTACTATGCCTAGTGATGCAGCATATACTTTAACTTAGGATATCATTTTGTTTATCCATCATGCTTAAGATTCCATTTATATACTATGTACAAGGGATACCAACATGCCGGTTCAACAATAAAAATAACAAATCTCTTTGGGAAAAAGCACAAGAAAAAAAACCCCAGGAGAGGATCATGAGTTGGGCTACTCAGACTTCACCCTAGCACTCACTTTTCATTTACCCCACCCACGACAAAAAGACATGCATTTGTCCCCAATGCATATAATTACATAGGGTAAGGTCATAGGTGAAGCAAACCTGAGGCACAAAGCGCCGGCGATCAACAAGTTGGCAGGTCTGGTTTCCTTGAACATACTCCCTCTATAGTCGTAAACCCTCAGCCAACTCTATAGCCCTCAACTGGCGGGCCTCCTCATCAATAAGCGAGGTTTTCCTCGTTGATTCCAATTCATGACGCTCCTTGTTCGGATCTCGGAGTTCCTTCTTGTTTCTAATTGGTACCTCTTGGCACACTCTTTTTGTAGAGGTGGTGGCACTGTTGCAGTGGAGAACAAGCCAGCCAACACTGTGTCCTCAGCAGGCTCTATAGAAGGGGCCTAAGACTCGTGCACTAGATCTTCTATTATAGTATCTAATTCTGCTCTAAGACTCTCCAAGTGCCTGGCGAGCCGTCACATACACTGTAGGGGCTTGTCGGGCAAGAGCCGTAGCTCAAAAGCGTCCAAGCACTAGTGGACCTCCATAATCTTCTGTTAAGTGTGCTGGGCCATCTTCCTCTCTAAGCGATCCTCTGCCTCAGCAATAAAGCTCTGCATTCAAGGCTGGATATGGTGTAGAAGTGTGGCCATTTGGGCTCCATGTTTATGGACCCTAGCTAGCGGGACCAGTGTAGTATATGGGATAGAGATGGAGGATCTCGTAGTGGTGCTACCACCCGAGATAGTGTCGGTAGGGTGAGATGTAGCCGGATTATCCCCTTGGGCCTTCTCTACCATGGTTTCTAGGTTCTTACCTAGTGGATACACCTCAATATGGGGCCCTTTGTTTTGACACAACTCATTGTCCTCATCCCGAATGAGGCTAACATCTACTGTGCCAGACGGGGTCTTGAGCACATTAGTGTGGCACACGGGCACTTCTGCCAACCTGCATAGAGCAAAAACTATGCACGGGAAAGGGTAAGTAGTTGTTACCTTGAAGGACCTCTTGTGCATTATCGCTTGTAGTAGCCATGCGAAGTCAACTTCGATCCCCGAAATTATTGCCGCCATTAGCAGTGCACGATCCCAGGTGACAATATTATTAGCAGTAGTGGGGGAAAATCAGTGTCGGACCAGTATCCACAAAAACATGGCTGTGAAGGTGAGGCTAGCCTTTTTGATACATCGCTTGGGCTCCAGCAACCAATCGGCAGCCTCATTAACGACGAAAAGGTATTGTGCAATCCACCACTTGGTGGTTTCTCGCAACTCTAGCTCACACTGGAAACGGCCATCATTAATCAACTTCCACCTATTGTGAAACTCTGCGCATCAACATCCACGCCATAGAGATACTTGCAGATGACCGGTAAGGAAAAGTCAACCCGCTTGCCGCGGACTCGGACGTAATTTAAAAGGAGCATGTTTGGAGGGGCTGCCTTCCTGTCTATCTGAGATTAAAGACTCGCCACATAGGAGGCGTAGAACTACCATATCCTCATTGTAGTGGCCTACATTCCAAGTCGTCCACTCCAGCTGATGCCTGGAGAATAATTCAATAATAGTCAGCATGGTGGACGAACTCCCCTTAACACACCACCGGTTGGGCAGATCAGCAACTTGGGCAGGGACACCAGTCTGGGGTGCTGCAGTAGAGTCATCACTATCAACCTCATCAGATGAGGTAGATTGGGATGTGGTGGCGGTAGCAGAGGCCTCCTAAGGACCAAACACTTCCTCAGAACCAGAAGCATCCTCGGATTTTTATGCTCCCTTGTACTATGCAGCAGACCAAGAAGGTGTGCCGGTTAGTATGCACTCTTCTTAAGTCTGTGAGGCAGTGACTATGCCAGGCTCCAACCTCGTGGGTGTTGCTCTATTGGAGTGGGCAATATGGGTAGGAGTGCAGGTGACTAGTTGCAGGTACTAGGGGTCATGCTCAACTATGCAGCAGACCAAGAAGGTGTGCCAATCAGTATGCACTCTTCTTAAGTCTGCGAGGAAGTGACTATGCCGGGCTCCAACCTTGTGGGTGTTGCTCTATTGGAGTGGGCAATAGGGGTAGGAGTGTAGGTGACTAGTTGCAGGTACTAGGGTTCATGCTCATCATCTAGTCCTATTATAAGTCGGTTCGACGTGGCGACTGACTTGGAATACCCTCGTGAGTAGACCCGGTCGTCTTTAGGTTCCATTTGTATCTGCACAGAGAAGTAGGTAGTACTAGAGAAGACAACAACGCATAGAAAAGAAATGACAGTGAAGAAGTACAAAGTGCAGGACGGACCGTCATAAGTGTACGTTGAGGGACACTTAGAATAAATTTTAAAAACCTCAAAAACAAAGGTTTTGATAGTGTCGACGGTTTTGCAGGATGGACCATCAAAGGTACGATTGTCTTTCATAAGGGACTGTTAGAATTACTTTTTAAAACATCAAAAATAAAGGTTTTAACAGTGTTGACGGTTGTGTAGGACAAGCCGTCGAAGGGACAATGATCCATCAAAGTGGTCCATCTAGGGACACATAGAGTAAACTAGGGTTGACGGACCCCAACGACTGTCCGTCGAGGAACTCACGGTCTGTTGACAGGGTCTTCTACAGACCTTCAGGGAAGTATTCTTAGAAGCCTAAGTTTACTAAATATTTACCTAGCATCCCATCATTCGTAGGGCATGAATTTTCCTAGTTTTAACATGCATTTTTACAGCCTATCAAACCCTAGGTCAAGAACACACTCATGCAAACACACTCTATTATTTTTAACCATACACCCCCATCCCTTTCAATTTTAATGTTCTAATGCACTTAGGAAATTTGTGTGGACGTTTTAGCATGCAACATGGTCCAAAATTAAGTAGCCAAATAGTTAGACATCATAGTAATCAAGAAAATTAACAAAAGCTAATATGAGCGGATCAAAACATATAACCTAAAAACTGTAGTAAAGGACTAAAAGTATGAACTCTAGGAGTTGAACAGAGGCAACAACCACAACAAACAATGAATGGCAATGGATTGAAGAAAAAGGTAGAATTTGGGAGAGAAAGGAACTGTGGAAACTTGGGGAAAACGTGAGAAATCAAAAGATGGATAGGGAATGGGAGTTAATTGTGATGAAGAGGGGAGAAATGGTAGGAAATGTTGAGAGATATTGTTATGAGGGGTTATGTGAAGAGTTGGGAACTTTAAAAGTTTAAAACATTTAATATTCAGTCGGACGGGTCAGGTCGCGTCGGTGGGTAAAGACGCAACGATTCCTCATCGATGGACCGTAACAGGGTCGATGGTTCATCATGGTAGTGCGTCGAGGGTGCCCTAACTTGGAAAATTTTAAAGACATACCTGGGCATGGCAGATCTCACCGACAGCCCATTGATTACACGACGGTCCGTTGATCGTTTCATCGATGGGTGCAACAGACAAATTTTCTTATGATTTCCGGTGATTTGATAACTTCACATTGAACACCCAATAACCTAATATTTTTGTATCTTCTGGACACCCTTTTTACATG
The DNA here is from genome assembly GCF_001406875.1 of Solanum pennellii. Classification (NCBI taxonomy): domain Eukaryota; kingdom Viridiplantae; phylum Streptophyta; class Magnoliopsida; order Solanales; family Solanaceae; genus Solanum; species Solanum pennellii. The sequence continues at coordinate 41,765,105 of NC_028640.1, read as the reverse complement.
GACCCTAATCTATGCTCTACCCAACACTAGTAATGAAAAATAAAAGTGTAGTGAGTCGGAACATTAAATAAATAGAAGCATAAATAATGCAACTATGACTAGCAAATCATAAAAAATAAACCATAGTTGTCTACATGATATATATTGAGTTGCCTCTCAATTAGCGCTTGATTTAACATAGAAGCACGACGGAGGGCTCTTTATTACTAAGACTTTTTCAAGATAGTATGCCTCGATCAGTTCCTTCTCCATTTAAGCTTGCCCTAGACATATTTTTATTCGCTGCCCGTTTACCTTGAATATTGCACCCTCCTTGTTCTTTAACTCCACCTCACGATGAGAGAATAGTTGGGTGATCAAATAGGGACCAGCAACATTTGGACATGAGTTTTCCCGGGAACAAACGCAACCTAGAATTGAACAAAAGCACCCAATCCCCGACCGAAAAAAATTGCGCTTGTCAATCTTTTGGTCATGGTACTTCTTCATATTTTCTTTTTATCGGCTAAACATTCATATAACTTCAAAAGAAATTCATCAAGATCATTTAACCTATTTAACCTCTGTTCCGGAGTCTCATTCCAATCAATTTTAAACTTTTTCATTGCCCGCATGACCTTATGCTGTAATTCAACCGGTAAGTGACAATACTTCCCATATACATGCTTGTAAGGGCACATACCTATTGGAGTCTTGTATGCTATCCGGTAGGCCTAAAGAGCATCATCAAGCCTCCTTGACTAATCCGTTCTACTAGCATTCACTATTTTTGCCAAAATTTGCTTAATCTTCCTACTTGACACCTAAACTTGCCCACTAGTTTGAGGATGGTAAGGAGTGGCCACATTATGGCGAACCCCATATTTTTCAAATAATCCCTTAAACAACTTGTTGCAAAAGTGAGATCCCCCATCACTAATAATAGCCCTTGGGTGCCTAATCTGGACAATATGTTCTTTTTCAAGAACGAGGATACATTCTTCCCTTCAGTATTCGCGAGCAATAGCTTCCACCCATTTAAACACATAATCGACTAACACAAGAATGTTCTTCTTCCCATGAGTAATCACAAAAGGGTCGATAAATTCAATGGCCTACACATCAAACAACTCAATCACCCAAATGGGAATTAAAGAAAGCTTTTGCATTCGCTAAATGCCACCATCTCTTTGGCATCTATCATATGCCTTGGCTAACTACTGATCATCTTGTTTGATGGTTGACCAATAGTAGCCACACTTCAAGATCCTGTGAGCAATTTGAATACCACTATGATGCCCACCTATAGGCGAAGAATAGCATGCCTCCAAAACACTCAACATTTCAACTTCCGTCAAACAATGCCGAATAAGACCATTAGCATAACTCCTATATAAGTATGGCTCATCCCAAAAGAATTTTTGCACATCATGCATGAAATTTTTCATTTGATGAAAGGACAAGTCCGGTGGGACGATATTACTAGCCATATAATTAACAAAATCTGCGAACCATGGAATCAAGTCATACGAGCCAGCCAATACATCATAATCAGAGAAAGTATCATCAATCTTAGCCTTTTAACCCAACTCTATATTGCTTCATCTTCTAATTCGGACAAGTTATCAGCAACTTGATTTTCCGTCCCTTTTTGATCTTTTACCTAAAAGTCAAATTTTTCCAATAGTAATACCCACGAATCAACCTCGGTTTTGCATCCTTCTTTGCCAAAAAATTATCTTAAAGCAGAATGAGTAGTATGCATTGTAACTCTAGTGCCATGAAAAAATGAATGAAATTTCTTGAAAGCAAAGACTACTGCAAGGAGCTCTTGTTCAGTCATAGTGTAGTTCTTTTGGGCTTCATTTATGGATTTTGTAGCATAGTAAATGGGATGAAGGATTTTTCCCTTCTTTGTCCCAATACAACACAAAGAGCAACCCTACTCGCATCACACATCATCTAAAAAGGCTTGCTCCAATCCGGAGAAATGATGATAGTTGCAGACACGAACTTTTCCTTCAACTCACTAATTGCCTTAAGAAAAGATTCATCACAATGGAACTTACACTCTTTCTCAAGAAAATTTCACAAAGGATGTGCAATCGTTGAAAAATCCTTGATCAACCTTCGGTAAAAGCCTACATGCCCAAGAAAACCTCTCACACCTTTTACAGAGATAGATGGAGGAAGTCTATCTATCACCTCAACATTAGCTCGATCAACGTCTATACCCTTCTCTGAAATATGATTACCCAATACAATACCTTCTTTCACCATGAAGTTATATTTTCCCCAATTTAGCACAAGGTTGCTATCTTCACACCTCTTAAGAACCTCGCAAAAATGAATCAAACACCGCTCAAAGGAGTCACCAACCACTGAAAAATTATCCATAAACACCTCAATAGTGTCCTCCACCATATCGGAGAATATTGACATCATACATCTTTGAAATATGGCTGGTGCATTAGATAACCCAAATGGTATTCTCTTGAACGCGAAGGTCCCATAAGGAAAAGTAAAGGTGGTTTTCTCTTGATCATTCGGTGCAATATAAATCTGATTATGACCCAAATAGCCATCAAGAAAACAGTACCATCCCTTTCCTGCAAGTCTATCTAACATCTTATTTATGAAGGGCATAGGAGATTTGTCCTTCTTGGTCGATGCATTTAATTCCCGGTAATCCATACATACCATCCATCTAGTCACTGGCCTCATCGAAACAAGCTAAATTTATTGATTGGGGACCACAATCATTCCCCCTTTCTTAGATATACACTAAACACTATATACCCAACTACTATCCGCGATTGGATATATCACTCCAGCATCCAACCATTTAATGATTTCCTTCTTTACCACCTCTTTCATAGGTGGATTTAAACATCTTTGGTGCTCAATACTTGGCTTATGATCGGGAATTAGTTGAATTTTATGTGAACAAATCCTAGGAGAGATCCAAATAATGTCCGCTATAGTCTACCAAATATATCTTTTGAATCTTTTTAACACATCAACCAAACTCTCAAATTCATGCACATTCAAATCTAATGCAATAATTACCAGAAAAGTGTCACATTTTCGAAAGAATATATATCTCAAATAAGGTGGTAGAGCCTTAAGTTATACTTTTGGATCCTCCTCTATAGATGGTTTCACAGGTGGAGACTCGCGATGCTTCATATCTAACTCCAACTTCTTTTGTTTAAACCGAACATCATCTCGATCAAGTGCTGCAACCAATGACCCATATTCTTCTGTACATCACTAGAAAAAATTCATGATCACTGATGCTAGTACTTCTACACCCAAACGCGCTTCTATTTGTACCTCAGATGACTTTTCAACCTTGTAAGATATGGCAGATACCGAATGAATCTCACCACTCTGCCTCATTGATCTACAAATGTTTAAACTCACTTCTTTATTGTTCAACTGAAATTTCATTTTCCTTTATCTATATCAACCAAGGCTCTACCCGTAGCAAGGAATGGCTTCCAAAGAATAATAGGCACCTCAAAATCAACCTCACAATCAAGAATCACAAAACCGGACGGAAATATGAATGTCTCCACCTTACTAACACATCATGAATTATCCCAATATGCCTCTTCACCATTCGATCAGCCATCTGTAGCCGCATCGCAGTGGGCTTTGGGTCACCTCAAACCCTACATTTTATAAATATACAGAGGCATGAGATTTATGCTTTCCCCAAGGTTACATAATGCTTTTGCAAAGTATAATAACATGATTGTATATGGAATAGTTAAGTGACACGAATCTTCTTTCTTTTGCACTAGAGACCGCGTAGCAATAGCACTATAATATTGCAATCTATCATCATCCTCAAAACTGGCCGATCTTTTCTTATTAACCATATCCTTCATGAACTTGACAAAACCGGGCATTTTTTCAAGAGCTTCGAACAAAGGGACATTGATGGAAAGTTGTTTCAACATAGTAATAAAATGTTGGTATATTCCATCCTCGGTCTTTTCAATTAACTTTAGTAGAATAGGAGATGGTGGTGTAGGCATAGGTATCACCTTTTGGGGTACCTGAACTTCTTTCATTGTTTTATCTCCAAAATCACACTAACCCCCACTACCACATCATCACTTTTTATCACATTTTCCACACTAGACGGCATTGGTGGGTCAATTGTTTGCTTAACACATCGATTTGTGATTTCCATACAATGTCCATTATTTTTATGATTCTGGAAAATGTTGCCAGAAAAAGTACCTGGTTTGCGTGGGTTCACAGTTATATACAATTGGGCCATTTGCAATTCAAGATGCTTGATTGAGATTGCATGTTCATCAACTTTTTACCCAATACTCGCTAAGTCACTCCTCAACTCTTTTGTGTGCTCATCACTAGCATCAAACCTCATCATTCTTTTATGCAACATATCCTCAACTCGCGTCATAGTACCTCCTACATCCCTATTAGCAACATCACAATTTTGAGGTTGAATATAGGGCCCACTTTTACAATTTCTGTAACCATAGTTACCCTGGTTGAAGTTGTCGTCCCGGTTGTAATTCCCATCTGGGACATAATGACCGTCTCGATTATCATTACCATAGTTCCAACCTTGGTTTCCTTTACCTAGGCGCCAATTTTCCTTGTTGGAGCCTTGGGCGTTTGGTCGCAAACCCCCTTTCTAATCATTTACCGCATAAGAGTACTCTTCATAGGAATACTCATCAGTTAACGGTGGTGGTTTCGACAAGTAGTTCACCACATTTACCTTTTCTGCACCCCAGTGACATTTTTCAACACCAACCCAAGCTCAGTTATCATTTAAGACATTTCCTCACGAATTTTTTCTGTGGCCTGTTTGTGTGCAGATTGCACTGCAAAAGTATTTCTCCCAGTATCTAACTTCCTAGTGCTCCAAGCTTTATTATTTCAGGAGATTTTCTTTAACTTCTTAGCAATCTCAGCAAAAGGACAATCCCCATAAGAACCACCTGCTATCGTATCCAGTACTGCTTTATTATTATCATCTTGTCCCCGATTGAAGTAATCTTTAAGTGACTCATCATAGATGTGGTGATTGGGAACACTTCTCAATAACGAGGTTAGTGCCGCAAAGTGGTTCACCCTATCTTTGGGGCTTAGATTCTTAGACACCGGGTAGTAATGTGCTAAGAATACATCCCTCAATTGATTTCAACTATAGATTGAGTTATAGGGGAGTTCGGTAAACCATATAGAGGCCTTTCGCATCAGTGAGAGACGAAACACTCTTAACCTAATTACATTAATATAAGGACTCCTTACACAACTTTTACACATCGGGAAATGTGAGCATGTGGATCCTCAGAAGGTAGCCCAAAAAAAACCTCTAGCAGTGAGCATTTGCATCACATTACTAATTACCATGAATGTATGGCCATGTGGTTGGGGAGGAAACACAAGTGGTACGTCAGAGTCAGTAATATTTTCATATCCCCTATAATACTTTTGAGGGCGTGGAACAGGAGGTTGCCTCTGTATTTCACCTTCTCCACGATTTTCAGGTAATATTGTTCATGAGTATCACCGGATGGTGATATTTCAGGATAGTTTTCTTCATCGAGAATACCCAAATTTCAATTAATTATGCCCAGTATATGCTCTAGTTTGTGGTCGGGTTAGGTTCTGCTTTCTCCTCTACTCCGTGTACTTGGGATACACGGAAGTTAGACTGCAAGAGACGAAAACAAAAAGAAAAAGTAAAATCCGGAAAATATTGAATAAAGTTTGATAATAAGCTTAAAGTTAATAGAAAATCTACTTTCCCCGACAACAACACTAAATTTGATATTCTCAAATTTACTTCTCGAAAAGAAGTATAAGCGGTTGTATCAAGTAAAGAACCAAACTACGAGGTTGGGGTCGATCTCGTGAGGAAAATGATGTAGACTTAACTATAACCTATTATTACATTTATTTAGTCAAGTCCTTTCCAAGAAACAAGTAATAAAAAGGGGGTTTTAAAACAATAACTGTAACTAGCTATTTCGAAGTAAATAAGTAACATGTTAAAAGATTTGATCTTTATCAAGTAATGAATGTAACTAGGGCTTAAGTTTCACCGTAGGTTTTTAACGCGGTAATTATAACTATAACAATCCTTTCCAAGTATCTTGCATGCAAAGTAGTTAGTTATGTATCCCTAATTAATTGGTCCGGCAACTAGGAAATTTCACTCCGCACCTTGGTTAGGCTATGTGTGTATGTTTTACTGAAACTTACCTTTACCTCATATTAAGCATAATCGATGAATGGCTTAGTAGTTACTTCGCACCAACCGACACTAGTTTATTAGATAGTTTATACTAAATCTATATTGATAATTCTTTTCTTATTATCTACCTCCTTGGTCTGGCAAGTAGCAACAAGGCGAATTCTAACGCATGCACTCGTTTAAAAGACATCTAACTTAAAGAATTATCAATACATGCAAGAAACTGTTCGTGAAATGTTACTTTAGCTAGATTTTACCTTGTTATTTACCAATGGTTCCCACAACCCTAGTTATGGAGTTTAGTTACCCATGTTTATAATCACACAATTCATACCTATTAGATAAGAATTCATGCACTAACTTTTATGAGATTGAAGAAATTCCAGATGATTACTTGAATTAATCAAAAACTTGCAACAAAAGAATTTTGAAAATAATGTAATTTTCACAAAATCCTGAAATTCAACACTTAGAACAATAAAACTAGAAAATATCCAAGAGTCGAACCCCAAAAATGAGGTTTTTACATGTATTTATAATAATAAAGTTATAATAAAAGAGGAAAATCTATTTAAGGAAAATCTTCCCTAAAACGCGTCTAAGTCAAAGGTGGAGCGATGGACCGTCGAGGTCACGACTGACCATCGAGACCCTCCGTCGTTCCATACTTATCTTCTTTTCCTGCTGCTTTCTTCACCAACTTTCTGTTACCATCGACAGACATGGATGAAAGTCCATTGCATGCACGACGGTCAATCGATGGTTATTGTTCTTTCATACTTAGAATCTTTTGAAGATGGGTACTGTAGCTACTTTCAGTTAACAATGTTGGATGTGCAGGAAGGTCCGTCCTGGCTATGACTATTCGTTGAGAGCCTCCGTAGCCCCACACATAGTCATAATTCCATAACTTCTTTTATCAGCCTTTTTCTTCGTACGAGGGTGGCCACCTACGAACCATCGACGTCACGATGGACCGTCGATGGATCTTTAGGTCGTCACTTCTGTAATTTTCATCTCAATTCTCCCACGTTCTTCTTCTGCAAAAATTTCCTTCAAAACAACGAAAAAACTACATTAAAACCAATATAAAAAGGACTTATACACACATTAAACTTAAGGAAAAAGCATTGAATGTACCGTGAAACCACGGTACATAACCAATTAACCTAAAGTTTATCATTCCTTCACTTTGAAGGATACCATTAGGGCTTACGCTTCAACAATCTTAACCTTACCCTTAAGTGAAGATTTTCACATAATAGACTCTCATATAAACATTTAAATTCAAAAGTAATTCATATATTCAAGACAAAGAATTTTAACACCCTAAATCAAGATATCACATTTAAATAATCATATATACATCAAGCAAGTGACACAATTCGACCAAGACAAGATACCACATACTTCACTTTTAATTCATAATGTAAGTCATTCTACAAACACCTAGAAACAACCTAACATCTTCAAGTCATACTGTATGTAATCATAACATCATTAATGTACTCCACATATGCTTTCAAAGCCAAGTAGGAATAACAAAGACTTAACCCTAACACTATACTCATAATGTCAAAGTCATAGTCCAACATGATCACTTAAGGCAACATAGGTAGAAAAAAACACATATGACTTCACACGTAGATATACAATGTCATGCTTCACATAATCAACTACACAAATAGCTACATCACTTCATGTAGTTTGCAATAAGTACATGCTCATCATATTGCATAAAGTAACGCCGACAAGGGCAAATCAATTGCAACTAAGACACTTAACATCGCCACCATAAGTGGACCATATCAATCACAATAGAATTAAAGTACTATTTATAAAATTAAAGAAAATGGGGAAGCATACCTTCATCCCTCATCCAAACTTCAATTCAATGCCAAATCAACAAATTCAACATCACAAGGCCCTTACCCATGGACATGAACAATAATTAAAAGAAATAACCATAAAACTCAATGAATCTACATAAATTCAATCTAGGTTTAACAATATAATATAAATTAGTATCTATTTATTACAATTCTTATATCATTAGAAAGCCCATAACAAACTACATAACAATTCAACAATATTAGCTTAATATCAAGTAACCCAATAAGTAGTCAAAACTAGGGTTCATAAATTTTACATTGTTTCATAGGCAATTTATGTTAAAATCATCAATACAATATCAATTAGATCAGAAATCAATGTTTAGAAATCATTTATGCAAGAACCCATGGTAGAAACCCGAAATTGGACAATTCACTTTAGAAAAAATTGAAAAACATATTGAGAGTTGGGCTCCTTCATGAAAAAAGTTTCAAAGATAAAAATTCATACGTAGAGTATAAAAATCATTCACTTTGATGAATAATTTCACTAAAAACACCCAAACCAAGCTGCTGCTTCATTTTGAACTTCAATGGAGTCTTTAAGATTTTTCTAAGAGTCTTGGGTTTTCAATTTGGAAGAATGATGTTTTTAAGGTGTTAACCCTTTTTATACTTAGTTAAAATAACCAAAATACCCTTATTAAACAGACAATGAGTTAATTTAGAAGTAGGGTGAATTTGCCAATGAACCCCTAAGTGGACAGCAGCCCGCATAGGAACGCAAGTGCGTGCGACACCTGGACTTGACGGGGAGTCGCAGCCACGACGGGGCGTCACATCTCTTTGTTGGTGGCTACAGGGGATGGTCATAGTTCCAAACTTCACCCTTGGTTATTTCCACCACAAAGGGACCCTCGATTGGGCGTCATCACGAGGTCTGTCTGGGACTGTTTTTGCAATAGGTTTGGGTCCTACCTCAAGGACCCTTCGGTGGTACATGGGGATAATTTCCCAGAAATTTCCAACCAAAATTATGATCGTCTATAAGTTTAATACCTCTCACAGGAATTTCATCTAAAACGAACACGTAAAAATAGACGAAACACAGCTAGATGTTCAGTGTCAGTTCAAGGCATATCTTTCAAACGTCATGGATGTTCTTGGTCCTTTGACCTCTAAACTACACAAAACTATAAACATTGCCTATACATTCTACCATAACTAATTTAAGTACCTTAAAATCTCATTAAACAAATATAAACAGATAGAATCACATATGAAGAACTTAGTTTACTTAGTCTTTGAACGTCTTAGTCATCCCTTAACGTTTGACTTCCAACACAGCTAATACTTTAGTTACTGCATCTATATCAAATAATAGACATATTGAGGAACTTAGAACATAAATGCCAATATTTTTGGCTCTAGATAATCTAGGTCATTTTTGAGGTCTTACAATCTCCCAACATGGACAACATTCGTCCTCGAATTACACTTGCCACTCTCAGAACACTTTCAAGATTAGACAATCATTTAGCAACTAATAACCATTCCATACAACCCATAATCAAGGATTCATATAACACACATTGCAAGAAGTTAATGAAATTCAATTTCCACCAAACTCTAAAACATCATGCACAAGCAACAATTTCTAGGACTTCTATCCCATCCACAAACCATACTCTCCCACATAGAAGAAACTCATATCTTAACAAAAGAAAGAGAATTTACCAACATCATCATCACTCTCCTTCTCCGGCTTCTCTACTCTAGAACAGAGTGCATAGAAATGCCTATTTGATGAATCATCATCTTTTGGAACACTAGGTGCAACTTTCTTACCCTCTCTACCTCTAGAAGCAATCATCGGATAATCTCTCACTTTGCTCCAATCTTTACGACATGCAAAGCAACTTCCGGTACCTATTACACACTCACCATAATGTTTTTTCCTAAATTTTAACAAGTAAGCTTGCCATCCTTGGAACCAACTCCTCTCTCAACGTTGAATTTAGCACTCCTAGATTCTTCTTCAGACTGAACCTTCTTCTTAAACCTAGTTTGCTCTTGATCACTAGCACCACTCCTTTTCAAACTTCTAGAAATCCTCCTAATTTTAGAATCTTCAATTGATTGTGCATACACCATGTGTCTAGCCAGGGTCATATCATCATGGAACATAGCGGTACAACATTCATCCACCACTAAGTCGACTACCCCAGTCACAAAACAACTCATTTCAACTCTTGGATTTGACAGAAGAGAAGGGGTATACCTAGACAAAGTTAAGAATTTCAAAGAGTACTCTTCAACACTCCTATTACCTTTCTTGATATTGATAAACTAATCCACCTTAGTTTCTCTCCTCTCTTTGAGAATGTACATACCAAGAAAATCTTCCTTAAATTCTTCCCATTCAATAGGACCCAATCCTTTCGGCCTACTATCCTTCCATTGAGTGTATTAAATTTTAGAAACATCCTTCAATAGGTACGAACCCAACTCCGCATTCTCCCTAGATATAACCCCCACAGCGCTCAAAACATTGTACACTCCATCAAGAAACACTTGGGAATCCTCATTTACCTTACAGCAATGAATGATAGGAGGATTCATCCTCACAAAATCTCTCAACCTAGATGTCACAATGATCTCCATAACACTAGGCATCATATTCAAATTAACTTTCATAGTCATGGCTCGGGCTATATTAATCAAAGACTCTCTAATTTTCCTATTAGACATCTCTGAAACCTCAATACCTCTTTCCACATTAGGAATTGGATCACCTTCAGGAGGCACTTGGGCACCTTGAGAACCTTGAATTCCTTGCCCACCTTGAGGAACTTTCTCAACTTGCTCAACCTTAGCGGAAACCTCCTCATTCACCCTCTCCCCTTCTATCCATCTTGCGGCCATTCTTATAGTATTCATCTACTAGAAAACAGAAAGAAACTTATAAGAAAGATAATCATAACATTTACTCTACCGCAGAAGGTAAGATTAAAAATGAAGGGAAACTCTATCGTCCTATAGTCTCTCGCCTATAGATGTGTCGTGACTCACACCATCGTCAAGACTTTACTAGACGTGACTCTATGAGACTTCTTGATTCCGAATACTACATTAACAATTCTATGCTCTGATACCAAGCTTGTCACAACCCGAAAACATACCCCAGAAGTTAGGGTACAATCTTGGATTGTAACCGGCATCATCGACCTATCAGAGGTCTAACAAAATCCCTTTCATATCACTCATCGCATAAACATAGTGAAAAGTAGTGCAAAATCAAAACTTTTAACAAAACATAATATTGTCTTCAAAATTCTCTTTCATATAAAAGTAATAGGAAGTACTAAGTCTCAATATCATCATCTTAAGACAAAAGAATACTTGCGACACATCCCATACTTCAAAATACGAATATAGCAATACTTAATATATTACAATACTTCAATTAGAAATGTAAAAGTCATATATGCCCTCTAATCAAGTGAGGACATACTTCAGCTTCTCTTGAACGATCTTCTAAGTCCAAGTCTTCACTTGTAACAACCCTAAAAATTTATAAACTAAGCCATACTTAATGTATTAAGAATGCCTATGATTAGACCAAGGTTCACAGGGATTTATGCGCATTAAACGAGACTTCGGAACCCTTACCACATCCAAGACAACTAACTTAGGGATTTAGTTGATCTAGGAAAGGTTGGTTCCAACCATGTAGGGCTCTCGAATACGAAGATTTACTCAGAGGAGTCTTTACATGACTTAAAAAGTGGAAATCATAGGTTTGGAGGGTTTAGGAGTAAAATGGTCTTTTTCCAGGCTAAGGGTAATATCATAATTTCTCTAAATATATAATTAATTATTTAATGAATAAGGTGGAGGGAAATTTTGGGAGATAGAGCTGAAATTGAGCTCTTGAAGTCAAGTCTTGCTTTACCCGGTTTCGGACCTAGGTGGAAGCAATGAACTAGTGTGATTATTATTAAAGCTATTGAATTAATATAATTAATTAATAATTATTATTAAATAACTGATTTAAAATAAAAAAAAATAAAATTTTTAATAATTAAGAAAAACTTATTTGATTAAGTTCTAAACTAGACTACTAAGCCTCCTATCACTCGAACTCTCTCTCACGTTTATCTCTCTATTCACTTGTTCAATATCCCTTCCTCTTTCATAAAAAATTCTCTTCCAAAAATAAAATACAAAAGCATAAAAATTAACCAAGTTTTTCAAACTTGAAGAACTAACAAGAAAATAAAAGAAAACAAGCTAAGTGAACACGTTAGGCAAAAGAGGGTTTTTCCGTCCAAAGTTTTGTGTTGAAAACATGTCTTAAACATGAGTTTTGGAGAATGTTTGGGCATCAACTTCAAGGTTTGAACGCCAAAATTAGGTATGGGTTTTCTTTTCTCTTCGTCCATTTCCCAAGAGACCCGTGAAGGGTCATGTTATTCATTCAAAAACTAGGATTGTTTCCCTCTTGTATGCCCCTGTCACTAGATCACAATGAATTGTAGGTTGGGTATGATTGATGTTATATTTAGTTGTATGCTATGTTTCGTGATAAATATGATTATGTTGTGTATTTTAAATCGTATGATATGCAACCATGTATTGAATAATTTTGCAAGTGTGTATATGTGCAAAAGAATGTTACTACGAACGTACTTGAATGAGGCCTAATTAATACTTAAAGTTTAATAATGTTTTGGTTGTCATTTGACGTACATAAATCTATGTAATCGTGATGTTCATTAAAATGGGGATGATTTGAGTGTAAACATTTTGGCTAAAGGACTCCATTAAATACACCCCCCCCCCCCAAAAAAAGTGTTAAACGATCCATGAATTGTCCTATGTTGTCAAGTGGAAATATTTTTTAAAATAAATTAAAAAAATGATTAATTTCCAGAAAAAAATATAGGTTTGGGTTAGGCTAAAGTTTAGTGATAAAATCTATAAAATTTATTTAACTTTAAGGGGGTGAGGCCCCCAGGAATCGAACCTATTACGTCACTCATGTGAAACCTTAATTACGCAATAAAAAAGAAAATGGGTCTAAGGGATTGGAAATGGGGTATACTAGTTGAGAAAGAAGAGAGGAACAAATTTAATAAATAAAATTGGAGGCGTGGGAATAGAACTTACGACCTCCAGGCAGCGAATGAAAGGGAAAAAAAAGCAAAGAATTGTGAGGCGTGGGAATCGAACCCAATACCTCAAGGATGTAAAGGATAAAGGGAGAAATAAAAAGAAAATAAAGTCAGGCTGCGGAGGCTCGATCCCACAACCTCACAGCCAATTCATAGCTAAGTCAAACATTAAATAAAAATAAAATAAGGAGGTTGTTGGGGTTCGAACCCACAATGTCATAATCCCTAGTGAATTAAAGAATAATTAAATAGAGGTTGTGGGGGTTTGATCCCACAACCTCATGGTCTATAAAGAATAATTAAATAGAGGTTGTGGGGGTTTGATCCCACAACCTCATGGTCTATGCGACTTTGGACAAGAGGAATTAAATTTTAAAGGAAAAATAAAAGGGGTTGTGGGTGTTCGATCCCTCCACCCTTCGACCAAATAAGAGGAGAATCCAAGGAGAAAAATAAAGATAGAATTTTGATGTTTGGGCTCGATCTAGGGTGCCAATGTCATGAAAACTAAAAATAAAGTCAACGAAAAATATAAATATTGTCCAAGGGGTTCGAACTTGGGTTCCCTTGCCCAAATTTCCGTATTAATACCTAAATCAGACGTGAATTATATGTTCAAGAATAATGACACCTACTTAGATCGAAATAGAAATCTTGGAATACTTACAATATACATAAGTTTTGTACTACATAATCTTAGGAAGATATGATTCAGTTAACAAACTATGAATGAAGTCTCATGGCTTGTATGTATAGATCCATAAGTCTAGCATACGATTAAAAACAAGTGAACCTAAGATCTATGTAATGAAATGATTAAACCCTAGAAGGGCTAAGTACGAGTGTAAGATACACTAAATGGCCAAGTGCATTGGCATATGATGAAATGAACAATGAAATGATGAAATGAAAAATGAAATGATGAAACCCTAGAAGGTTTAAGTAAGAGTGTGAAACACACAAATGGCCCAGTTCATTGTCATATGATGAAATGAACATTCACGTAAAAAGGAGTGAGTAATTATAAAAAGAAAATTTGCTAATATTGATGAATGTGATGACACCATGAAATTATCTAATGTAAAAGATGAGAGCAATCATATCATATGAAGATATGAGTCACTTTACAAACTATGAATGAAGCCTCATGGCTTGTATGTATAGACCCAAAAGTCTAGCATACGATTAAAAACAAGTGAACCTAAGATGTATGTAATGAAATGGTGAAACCCTAGAAGAGTTATGTACAAGAGTAATATACACTTAATGGCAAAGTCAATTTGCATATGATGAAATGAACAATGAAATGATGAAATGAACTATGAAACGATGAAACGCTAGAAGAGTTAAGTGAAAGTGTGAAATACAAAAATGGCAAAGTGAATTGGCATATGATGAAATGAACATTCACGTAAAAAGGGGTGAATAATTATGAAGACCAAATACACTAATGCTGATGAATGTGGTGACAAAATTAAATGAGGCTCATATAAAAGATTAGAACAATAACAAATGAGCCTAAGTAAATGTTACAAAAATAACACCGCCACCATAAGTGGACCACACAAATAACAATAGAATATAAATATAAATATTATCAAAATAAATAAAATGAGGCATCCTACATTAATCCCCTCATCCAAACATCAATTCAATACTAAATCAACCAATGCAACATCAAAAGGCCCTTACCCATGGCCATGAACAATAATTAAAACCAATAACCATAAAACTCATTGAATATACATCAATTCAATCTAGGTTTAACAATCTAAGATCAATTAGATATCAATTGAATACAATTATTTTATAGGAATCCCATAAGAAACTATAAAACGATTAAACAATATTAGCTTAATATCAAGTAACCCAATAAGTAGTCAAAACTAGGGTTCATAAATTTACATGTTTTAATAGGTAATTTATGTTAAAATCATCAATATAAGATCAACAATATCATAATTCAACGTTTAGAAATCATTTATCCAGGAACCAATGGTAGAATCTCGAAATTGGACAATTCACTATAGTAAACTTTGAAAAACATCATGAGAGTTGGGCTCCTTGATGAAACAAGTTTCAAGGATCAAAGGCCATACCTAATGGATGATAATTTTTCACATTCATGAATAATTTCCATTCAAAACCCCACACCAATCAGCTTCTTCAATTTGGACATTAATGGAGTCTTTGGGATTATTCTAAGAGTTTTGGGTTATCAATTTGGAACAATGAAGTCTTTAAGGTGTTTACACTTTATATACTTAATTAAAATACCGAAAAGACCTTTAATAAAACACCAATGACTTAATATATAAGTATGGTGAATTTACCAATTCACTCATTAAGTGGACAGCAGCCTTCTATGGAACGTAGGTGCGTGCAAAGCCTGGCCTTGACGGGACATCGCAGCCACGACAAGGCGTCACAGCCCTACGTTGGTGGATACAGTGCCTGGACAAAGCTTCAAAGTTCACCATTGGTTAAGTCCCCAATAACGCGACCCTCCAAAGGGTGTCAGCAGGCCAACGGGTAGTTGACTGCCCTGTAAGCAAGGTCTGCCTGGGACTGTTTTGGCAATAGGTTTGGGTCCTTCCTCAAGGACCCTTTGATGGTCCATGGGGATAACTTCACGGATGCTTCGAATCCAAATATGTCCTCGGTAAGTTTAAAACCTTTCAGATGAATTTCATCTAAAACGAACACGTAAAACTCGACCAAACACACTTAGACGTACAAGGTCACTTCAAGGCATATCTTTCGAACGTCATGGACGTTCTTGGTCATTTGACCTCCAAACTTCACGAAACTCTAAACACTTCCTATACATGATATAATAACTAATTTAAGAACCTTAAAATCTCAGTATATACATTTAAGCAAATAGAACCACATATGAGGCACATAGGCGACTTAGTCATCGAACGTCTTTGTCGTCCCTTGACGTCTGACTTCTAACACTCCTAATACTTTAGCTACTGCCTCTATACAATATATTAGACATATTCAGGACCTTAAAACATCAATTCAAACATGTTAGGATCTATTTAACCTAGGTCATTTTTGAGGTCTTACTATCTCCCCCACTTTGACAACATTCGTCATCGAATGACACTTGCCACTCTCCGAACACTCCCAAGATTAGAGACTCATCTACCATCTAATAATCATTCCATATAACATATAATCAACGCTTCATAAAACACACAATGAATGAAGCTAATGAAATTCAATTTCAACCAAACTCCTAAACATCATGCACAAGCAAAAATTTCTAGGACTTTTATCCCATCTACAAACCATACTCTCCCACTTAGAAGTAACTCATACCTTAACAAAAGAAAGAGAGCTTACCAACATCATCGTTACTCTCCTTCTCATTCGGCTTCTCCCCTCTTGAACGGAGTGCATAGAAACACCTCTTTGTTGAAGAATCATCTTTTCGAACACTAGGTTCAACTTGATTACCCTCTATACCTCTAGAAGAAATCATAGGACAATCTCTCACTTTGTGCCCATCTTTACCACAACCAAAGCAAATCTCAATACCCATTCGACACTAACAATAATGTTTCTTGCCACACTTTTAACAATTAGTATTGCCATCCTTGGAAACACCTCCTTTCTAAACCTTGAACTTAGCACTCCAACATTCTTGTTATGATTGAACCTTTTTGTTAAACCTAGTTTTTTGTTTATCACAAACACCACTCCTTTTAAAAGTTCTAGCCATCCTCCTAAGTTTAGTATTTTGAATTGATTGTGCATGCACCATGAGTCTAGCTAGGGTCATACCATCATGCAACATAGCAGTATTACATTCTTCCACCACAAAGTCGACTACCCCAATCACAAAATGACTCATTTCGTCTCTAGGATTGGACACAAGAGAAGGGGCATACCTAGAAAAAGTTAAGAATTTAAAAGATTACTACTCAACACTCATATTACCTATCTTGAGATTCATAAACTCTACCTTAATTTGTATCCTCTCTCGGGGAAAGTACATACTAATAAAAGTTTCCTTAAATTCTTCCCACTCAATAGGACCCGATCCTTCCATCCTTTTATCCTTCCATTGAGTGTAATAAATTTGTGAAAATCCCACAACTGGTACTAGCCAACTCCGCCTTCTCCCTAGATGTAACCCCTTAGCACTCAAAACTTTGTACACTCCATCAAGAAACTCTTTGGGATCCTCATTTACCTTATAGCCACAGTGCTCTCCACAACACTAGGCATCATATTCAAATTAGCTTGCATAGTTACGGCTTGGGCTATATCAATCAAAGCCTCTATAATCTCTCTATTAGACATCTCCGACACCTCAATACCTCCTTCCAATTTAGGAATAGGATTACCTTAGGGAGACACCTGGGCATCTTGAGCACGTTGAACTCCTTGAACACCTTTAAGAACTTGCTCAACTTGAGGGGGAACCTCTTCATTCACCCTTTCCTCTTCCTTCCTTCTAGCAGCCATATTTCTAGTATTCATCTCCTAGAAAACATAAGGCAACTAATAAGAAGGATATTCATAACATTTACTCTACTGCACGACGTAGGAGTAGAAATGAAGGGAAACTCTATCGGGCTATAGCCCCTCGCCCATAGATGTGTCGTGACTTATACCGATGGTCAAGACTCTACTAGATGTTACTTGATAAGACTTCTTGATTTGTAATACTGCTTTCACTATCCTATAATTTGATACCACGCTTGTCACAACCTGAAACCATACCCTAAAAGTTTGGGTACAATCTTGGATTGTGAGCGGCGGCGTCCACCTCTTGGAGTTCTAAGACAAGCCCTTTCATATCATTCACTGCATAAACATTGTGAAAAGTAGTGCAAAATTGAATCTTTTCACAAAACATAATATAGTCTTCAGAATTCTCTGTCATAGAAAAGTAATAGAAAATATAAGTCTCAATCTCATCATTTTAAGACACAATAATACATGGGACATGACCCATACTTAAAAACACGATTATAGAGATACTTAGCCTATTACAATACTTTAATAAGAAGAATAAAAGACATATATGCCCTTGAGTCAAGTGAGGACATAATTCAACTCTCCTTGAATGATCTTCTAAGTGAAAGTCTTCACATCTTGGAGCTCCTCACGTACAGAGAACTATATAGATAGATAAAATAATGAGGTTTGTACAACCACATGTACTAAGTATGGCTTTATGCATAAAAATCATGAAAACAGACATTTATTGAATATATTCATCTTTTACTTTAAAAAATATATTATCATCATAAGAACATCATTTGGAAATTAAGGGACACATAGGAAAACACAACCAATAATAATATTTTAGAGATCATTTTACTGTGAAATCTTTCACTGTTACAGTGAATTGATTCACTGTATAGTGAAGTACTTTGTTCAGCATTTTAGACAACCTTTTGCATGTAATCTTCTCAATAAAGGATATCATAAGATTCACTTAAGTCACATAAAGAGACACCACCCATACACCCTGTCTAGGTGTGCCTAAACGACCCTTAGGATTGCTTATAATGAATCACATGCACACTTCAAGACATCAAACATATCAACATATACAAACGATGAAAATTCCTCATCAAAGGTTATCAAAAAACATACTTAAGTAGGTCAAGAAGATAATTTGCATGATTGAGCTCTTCAATACTACATAAATAATCCTTATAACTTCCTAAGTTCGGATCATGTCCACATAATCAACATCTTCCCTAATTAATGTAATTCTTAAGACTCATCTATGTAAGATAAGAAGTGACCATTCTTATGCTTCTTTTACACCTTAACTAGACAACCCTTAACTACTCTAGATAGGTATTTATTCCTTTTACATAATCCATACCATAAGTCATTAGTTCATTAAGACTCATACATTACACAAACGACATTCAAGTAATGGACTTGGACAAGACATAGGAACTCATTATAACACCTTCAAAGTCTATTGTGCAATGTCTTGATAGCGTCCCATACCACCACCTAAACTCTATAAACTCCTCTAATGCTAAAATGTATTCCATATGATTAGAATAGACAATAACCGACATAGACCATGATACCTAGACATGGAATCCAGAGTTCTATCCTACTCCAATGAGGTTGTTCTACTTGCCAGTGGTAGAACTTGGACACATCCCATGTAGGCACATGGTTAAGGAATATAAAGGGATTCTTTGTATTATTTTATCATACATAAATAGAACTACTTCCCTTACAATAGTTACTCAGTGCTAGCCTTCGTTCTCATAGAGTAATTCATACATTAGGTTCACACAAAAGGGTTCCATAACAAGTTCATAACCAAATCATATTTACCCTACAAAGGAAGGTCCACTAGGACTAACTCACAATGGAGAAAAAACCTATGATGAATTTAATAACGATTAATATGATGCAGGTCCAACAATCTAACCTTAAGTCCATCATTCATTTACTTTGAAGGATACCATTACGTATACGCTTCAACAATCTGAACCTTGCAATTCAATCAAGGTTTTCACATAATAGACTCTCATATCATCATTTAAAGTCACATGTCATTCATACATTCAATACTATGAGTTCTAACACCATAAATCAAGACATCACATACTCATAATCATACATGCATCAAGCAAGTGACACAAGTCAACCAAGATAAGATACCACATACTTCACTTTTAACTCATAATGCAAGTCATTCTAGAAACACCTAGAAACAACATAACATCTTCAAGTAATCCATTATATAATCATAACATCATTCATGTACTCCACATAGACATACAAATCCAATAAGGAATAAGAAAGACTTAACCCTAACATTATACTCATAATGTAAAAGTCATACTCTTACATTATCACTTAAGGCAACATAAGTAGAAGAACACAAATATGACTTCACATGTAGATATATAAAGTCATGCTTAAAATAATAAACTACACAAATAGTCACATTACTTCAAGTTATTGCAAATAAGGTCATGCTCATCATATTGCATAAAGTAACGCCGACAAGGCAACATCAATTGCAAGTAAAACGCATAAGACATCCACCATAAGTGGACCATACCAATCACGATAGAATCTAAGTATAATTAATATAAAGTTAAAGAAAATGGGGCCGCATACTTTAATCCCCTTATCAAAACTTCAATTCAATGTCAAATCAACCAATTCAACGTTACAAGACCCTTACCCATAGCCATGAACAATAATTCAAAGCAATAACCATAAAACTCAATGAATCTACATCAACTTAATCTAGGTTTAACAATCTAAGATCAATTAGATATCAATTGAATACTATTCTTATATCAATCTAAAGCCCATAAACTACACAATAGTTCAACAACATTAGCTAAATATCAAGTAACCCAATAAGTAGTCAAAACTAGGGTTCAACAATTAACATGGGTTCATAGATAATTTATGTTAAAATCATAAATAAAATAACAATTAGATCATAATTCAATGTTTAGAAATTATTTATGCAAGAACCTATGGTAAAATCCCGAAAATGGTTAATTCACTTTTGAAAACTTTGAAAAACATCTTGAGAGGGAATCCCTGATGAAAAAAGTTTCAAGGATAAAAATCCATACCTCATGTATAATAATTCTTCACTTTGATGAGGAATTTCTAATTCAAAACCCCCACACCAAGCTGCTTCTTAAATTTGGAGTTCAATGGAGTCTTTTGGATTTTTCTAAGACTGTTAGTTTTTCGATTTAGAAGAATGAAGTTTGTAAAGTGTTTAACCTTTATATACTTAATTACAATAACCAAAAGACCCTTAATACACATCCAATTACATAATTTAGAAGTGGGTGAATTGGTAGTGGACAAAAGCCTGCGCAGGAACACAGGTGTGTTCCATGCCTCGTTATGATTAGGCGTCACAGCTACTACGAGGCGTCACATCCCTCAGTTGGTGGATACAATGGCTTTCCAAAGTTCCAAACCTCACCCTTGGTTAACACCACCCACGACTGGACCCTCGACGGGGCATCCTAAGGCCAATAGCCATTGACTGCTTCGTCGCCAAAGTCAGCCTGCGACAGTTTTAGCAACAGGTTTAGGTCCTTCTTTAAGGACCCTTTGATGGTCCTTGGGGATAATTTCCCGGATGTTTCAAACCCAAATATAATATTCTTTAATTTTAATACCTCTCAAATGTATAACTCGATGAAATACGCCTAGACGTACATGATCACTTCAACGCATACCTTTCAAACATCATGGATGTTCGTGATCATTTGACCTCCACGCTACATAAATCTCTAAAAATGACTATAAATACTATAATAAGTTATTTAAGGACCTTAAAACATCATGGAACACAAGTAAAAACATAGAATCACATATTAGGCATATAGGTGTCTTAGTCGTCGAACGTCTTGGTCGTCCCTTGATGTTTGACTTCCAACACACCTAATACTTTATATACTACATCTATAAAATATATTAGACATACTTAGTACCTTATAAAATCAATACCAACATGTTAGGCTCTAGTTAAACTAGGTAATTTTTGAGGTCTTACATTAGTGGTATGGTCTACTTATTGTGGCAGTGCTTATGGGATATAATTGTGGATAATGTGGCCTTGCCAGCATGACTTTATGAATTGGGAATATTGTGGCTTCGTCGTCATTACATGATGCATTATGTTTTTTTAATGTATAACTTGTCCATTTGTTCATTGTAAATATCTTGATGACTTATGTATATATGTGAAGTAAAGCATGTGTTCTTCTATATACTTATACGTGATCATGATAGGCTATAGTGATTCCTTATATATGTATGCTTGAAGTTGAAGTGTTAATCTTAATAGTTGACTATAGAGACTTATGATGACTTATGTTGATGATTCTATAGAAGTGTGTAGGATGACTAATAATTAGTTTACCCAATGTGCTTCTTGAATGATATGCTATATGTGATATGGCGAAGTATAGGTGTGTCTTGTTTAGGTAGACTTGTGTCCATTACTTGATATATGTATAATGTTAATATGATTTCTTCACTTAGTATTCTAAATCTTAACATACTTGTACGTGTTATTAACATGTCACCTTGAATAGTTTAGAAGGTCCTTTATGTGGAATCTTCTAGAAAGAATGTTATGATGTCCTTGACGTTGAAAGTTTTAATGGTGTCCTTGTTGTGTTAATGTTAGACTTAAGGTTAGTTGTTTGGAACGGCATGAAATCATCCTCAGGAAATTCATTGAGCTATCATCATAACCATTGTAGATAACCTTACTGGACCCTCTATAATAAAGTGCAATATGATTGGGTTGTGAACGTTATATATAATCCCTTTATGTGGTTCTTTATGTGAATTACTATATGGTAACAAGGACTAGCATCGAATTAGTATTTCTTGGGGATTTTCTATAAATAAGATGATGTGTGCCTACATGGGATGTGTCCTCGTCTTACTATGGGAAAGTAGTACACCCTCAATTGGAATAGTTTATAACTCTTGATTCCATGCTTACCTATAATGGTATATGTTGGTTATTTCTTATTCTAATCATATGGGATACATGCTAGTGTTGGGTAAATCTATGAAGTTTAAGTAGTGGTATGGGAACTATCTAGACATTGCACGAATAGACTAGGAAGATGTTAGTGTGTGAGTCCCTAGGTGTTCACAAAGACGATTAAATGAATGTCCTTAAGAGTTGAATGTCTTCTAAATAACTAAAAGAATTTAATGACTTAAGTAAAGATTTTTTAACTAAAAAGGTATCTATCTAAAGTAGCTTTGAAGATTGTTAAGGTAGGCTTGGAGAGGGTGTATGAGCGTTCTCTTAATGTCTTACCAAGGTGAGTCTTAGAGTAATTCTATGTAGGTAGTCTAATTGGTAAAATGAGAATTATCTTACCTAAGGTATTATAATGGATCTGTTTGGTGTGTATAAAGGAATTGTATGGGTGGTCGCTTCATAAATCACTCAAGTGAACCTGAATTTGTGTGGTATATGATGTACTGAAATAATTTACTTTAGGTAGTCCTAGGGGTCATCTAGGTGTGTATGAAGGGGTTGTATGGGCAGCTGCTTCATAACTTAGGTGAGTCTTAGGATAACCTTTAGTAGGGGATCATTGTGTGTATGTTTAGGTATTTTGATGTACTCTTGATGCTATCTTGTGATATGTAAATTCTATGAGAAGTTATAGTGAAGTGACTATAAGGTCACTATAAGGTTGCTTTCAATTGAATATAATTTGGAATGTGTCTTATATTATGAATATTGATTTTTTTGATGTCTCTTAAAATATTTAATGAAGATTTTATTTTAATATATCCTGAAAGCATGTTTTTATTCTAAATGTCCCTTTTTCATCATTTATTATGGCTTTTATACTTAGTGCATTCAATGTGCTAACCCCTTCTTTTTCCTTTTTCACTAAACTATAGGGAATTGGAATTCATGATATTCCAATGAGGATGGATAGTTTTCTAAGGGTTGAACATGAAGTATTGGTGAGTCCTCATCAATTCGAGGACAAAACCCACATGTTACTTTATGTCTTAGTCTTTATTTTTTTTGTCGTGTGTTCGCCTAGTTCCAAACGTTATATATTCCGAAGTATAAATGGTTCAATGAGACATCACAAAAGGTTTATTACTTTAATAAAATTCTTCACTTGAATATGTTATTAAATGATTTTTTCGTGAGTCAAGACAGTTTTAAATTATTACTTATTTTAGTGTCTTTGTTATGCGATGATTGATATGAATGGCTTAAGTGTTATTTTTCGGAGTCTCACCTTCCTTGTGACAACTCAAGAATTCTCCAACTTTTATGGTGTACTTGTGGGTAGTCACAAACATGGTTTTAGATCCATAATTGGGAGTATCATAGTTGTCTTGTCAACTACATTCAATAGAGTATAGTCTATAATGTGAAGCGCCGTACATTATGAATAGGTGTTACGACCCGCAAGTACACCCTAGAATAACGAGTACTCTTGAGTCAGAAAGTTTTAATTTATTACACTGTTAGAAATACTAGGGATAGTCTCATTGTCACAAGCTAATTTAAAGGCACAACATAAATATCATAGGGACACGGCCCTCTACATTGAAAGAAATACATAATAATTAATAAAAATTCTTAAAGACGAAACTAAAGAAACGTAGACTATGCCCTCGAATATATGAGGACATACTTAGTCTTGAGAGAGTATATTATCAAGATTGCCTTTTACCCTTAACTCGGCTCCAGCCTATACTTATAATGTATAAAAAGGTATGGGTTTAGTACAAACATTGTACTAAGGATGGCATTATGCAAAAGCATGCAAAAAGGGACAATTTAGAATAAACATACAAGTCATTCTATTTTGTTAAAAGCCTTCATGAATTAAGTTAAAAGACACCATAAGGTCATCATAAAGTGAAACATCATTTTTCTTTAAAAAACAGCATACTTATAGTGAACCCAAAATATCACATGAATTGTTCCTATCCTAAGTTTTCCTAGGTGACCTTATTTAAGACATAAGGAGATTGCCCATACAAACTACCAAATACTTACCAAATAAATCCTTAAGACAACTTAAGGACAAACATACTTCATTACATTTAACAAATCAACACTTCATATTAAACACACTAGAGAAACATATTCGAATTTAAGAACTTCACATAAGTAACAATCTCAAGTAGACTTACAAGTCATAAAAAGTGTAATATGAGAGTTGCATCCCATACTACTACCCCCACTATGTGCTCCTTGAGGATTCCATGAGATTAGATACATTGCATCCCATACTACTATCCCCACTATGTGCTCCTTGAGGATTCCATGAGATTAGATACACTACTTTTATTATTCATAAGTTTGATCAAACAAGACATAACATTAAAATGCTTTCTTAACAAACATAAAGTCACATTACTTATTTTACATCATATCATGACCCATTCATACTTTTAATATAAGGACACACTAAGACTCCCTCAAAATTTATGCTTGTGCTTTGGATAAGTAGCATCCAATTCCACAACCTACTCAAAGTAGTACACCATTAAAAATACTTATGCCTTTACATTTTTTTGGGTGGGATAGCTTTAACCGACATAGATCACGAGAGCTTAACATGGAATCCCGGTACTACCCTTACCGGATGAGGGATCCCTACTTGCCTAAGGTAGGGTCATACTCTTTAGCCTTTACATGGTTTCTCAAAGAGCTTCACCTACACGGGCACATAGTAAAGGGATAAGAAGATTTCTACAAGGTAACTCACTCTCTACTAACGAGGAGCACCCATCTCAAGAGGTACATTAGATAAAACATTTCTACTCATGAAGTGTACCCACCCGTTCTTAAAATTCTCTCTATTCTAAGCATAACTCCTCCATAGAGTCTTAAACATATAATGACTATATATTAGGAGATAACTGTTGAACATCCCATCTCACCTAACGAAGGGTATCAAACCTCCCACCTATCATGGAAAGCTTATTGGAAATAGTAAGGTTGATACGAAACACTTCATCTCTACTCACGAATAGTGTTCAACCCGAAATCCCACTTTTTCATACTTAGGAATAGTAGGGATGGTCTATACACTTTATCTATACTCACGAAGAGTGTCCACCCTACAATCCCGCATTTTCATCCATTGACTTCATTCATGCATTCAAGTGTATGTGTGAGAGTATATAAGAGCACTCCCTTCACATAGTATCATTTATTCATATCATTGACTTCTAGGTACGCTCAAACCCAACATTCATCGCAATTCACACATTGTCATACTTTACATATCAAATACATACTTCATCCAGACATAACCCTTCAAGATATTCATTTCAACCTCCGAAGAGTTACCATACATATACATATCAACATTATAACTTCACTTTGCATATTATTCCTTCAAGGACATTCTAACAATACACATATAACTTCATTTTTTTCGAGTAAACACCGCCACCGAAGGTTGACCATACAACTCAAGAGTAACTTAAACGTACCATATTTAAGATATAATAACTTACCCTTCATCCAACCTTTACAATCTATTCACAATTTATACAATAATCCATGGTAAAATATCCCTTGGGGCAGTAGCTAAAACTCAATAAAACTACTATGAAACAAAACTTTGACATTATCTACTCATGTTCATAGAACCCATTGAAAGTTGATAAACATAATAGACATGATTCCATTAGGTTTTTTATATTAAAATCATCATTTAATGTTAAGAATAACTCATTTTAATCAATAAAACTTTTTCATGCAAAGACACATACTTAGAGTCAAGGAGTAACGAAGTTTGAAGTTAAAAATCCTTTTTTAAATTTCATTGAAAGGGATCCTTGAATGAAATAAGGTTCAAGGATGACTACCATACAATAATATGAATAAACCCACTCTAATTTGGTGAAGAAAACGTAAGAACTTTTTTCTCTTCCTTTGAACTTGAAGCTTCTTCAATGGAGGTTTTGGGAGAGAAGGTTTTTGGAGAAACTAGATTTTATATTTATGGTTGAAAATGATGGGTGAAATGTGGTTTAATATGACTTAAATCAGTCAAGAAGATATCCCCTAAGTTCCCAAAATACTCCCACACCATTTAGACCCTTTCGAACTTGAATTTGACTTAAAAACGTCGTGAAAAATCTGTTTCTTGGCTGTGCCTCGCGAGGTAATCTTCAGATTTTTTACGCTCAAAATTTCTGAGGCAGTGGACATTGTTTCCCCGGCGCGTCGTGACGTATACTTCTAATTCTGCCCCTGCACCCTTCCTTGTGCAGCTTCTTGTCCAATGTTTAGGTCCTTTTTGGTGACCCTTAGGGTGGTCCCCGGATTGTCATTCTTGGACGTTTCGACCCTTTTCATTTCACTGTATTAATAGGAACCATTTACACTCAATTTTACACTCAAACCATCCCCCAAAACTTCACTACAAAACACTATGACACACTACTTCAACTTCGACTAATTTTCGGACGTCTTGTGTGTTTAACTTCCAAATACTCCCAAACTTCACGAACTGACTTCTAATGATAAAATATACTACTTTAATGCATTATTAACTTATATAACACATGCTAAGATCTAGTTTGACCTATTCAATTTTTATGGAGAAGCAATACCCCCACTTGAGAACATTCGTCCTTGAATGACACTTAAATACTTTAAAAGTCTTCAAGAACTCGACAAGCAGCATATAACACATAAATAAAGTTCGAGACATTCATACTCAATGCACCTACTCACAAGGAGCACCAACTTGACATCATTGAGCAATTTAGCAACATAAGCAAGTTGGAACAAGTTCCACATTTCACACCACATACTCATTTCATCACTTATGGAGGAACTACATTCTCCAACATTAATCATGATGTTACACATCATTTAAGACCATAATTCATGAAAAAGCAATTAAATCTAATTTTGAAATTATTTATAGTGAAAACTAATCATTTACTGTGAAACAAGCTCAAAATTCAAGAATTCACTTTCAAGCAATTCTAACATGAAGGAATGATAACATAAGAGAAAAGACCTTATAAACTCTTATCATGACATAAAAATAACAACCATAAGGAATTATGACTTATCGAGACCTTTGATCCGGATTAGTCGCTTCTCTATATCTGAAAGCATACAAATGATTCCTCTTTAAAACATTGGGATCCGGACCACCATGAGGATCTTGGTTGACCTCTTTTTCTTTTGCCTTTAGGTTAGGGAAATCTATCCTCTTATGTAACTTATTACCACATCCAAAGCAACCATCCGTGCCGCCAAGAAACCTACCCAAGTGTTGCTTCCCACAACTAGTACTCCTAGGCCTCTAATAAGCATAACCACCTCCTTGAGAATTCTGGTTGGAGACCCTATAATTTATTCCTCGGGATAGTATTGATTAAGGAACATCTTCTTGGACATAGGTTGACTTGTTTCATCAAACCTAGGCCTGTTTCCATCTTTAGTTATCTCCCTAAGCGTGGAATCCTTAATTTATTGAGCATATACATGAGCCTAGAGATATGCATATCATTATGGAGAATAGACATACAACAATCTTCTTCAACCATTCTAGATACCCCCAACACGAACATAGTCAGCCTAGACTAGTGTTGTCTACCAAAGTTTGAAATTACTCAGAGAGTTGGGTGAACTTGAGAGAATACTACTTTACACTCATTCCCCCTTGATGAAGGTTCATGAATTCCAGTAAATTCCTCTCCCTCAACTCTATCGGAAAGAACATATCAATAAAGGCCGTTTTGAACAGTTCCCAATCGATTGGACCTTCCCTTAAAGGTGTCTTATCTCACCATTGCTTAAACAACACTTGTGCCACATCTTTTAGTTGGTAAGCGGCTATTTCAGCTTTCTCTCTAGGAGTCACACCCATGAAATCCACCACCTTGGAAACCTCATCTATTAATCCTTGTGGATTTTTATCCACCTTAGTACCATGAAAATAAGGAGTGCACATCTTTATGAAATACCGGATTCTAGAAGCGAGAGTACTTGCATTAGGTTGAGGTTCAACTCCAAGGTTAGCTTGGGAAACTACATGATTAGTGACGACATGATCTTGAGTCGTCATAAGTTGAGTCAAAGCTATAAGAGCAACCGTTATATCTGCATTAGTCATATACCCTTCCATATGGGGACCTTGAGGCATTGGAGTCATTTGAGGCAGTTGAAGTCCTTGAGGTTCCTGAGGGGGAACATATTCATTCACCTCCTCTTTGTCAACTATAGGAACCTTCTCATTTCGAAGAGAAATTCATTTGTTAGCTATTTCTCCCTCCTCCCTTCTAGCGGTTGGGAAGAGTCTTTGAATATTGAGTTTGTTGATTTGGCTATGGATTGAAGTTGTGAGATTGGATTGGTGGTATGTTGCCTTAACTATCTTTAGATTATGTTGTGTATATCTTATACTATGATGATGATAATTGTATGGTCTACTTATATTGGCGGTGTTTACGTGATATAATTGTGAATAATGTGGCCTTATCGGCATTACTTTCAGAATTGTGAATCAATGTGGCCTCGTCGACATTACTTTATGTATTATCTGATTATCATTTTTTAACTTGTCTATGTTACCATTGTAAATGTGTTGATTACGTGTGTATATATGTGAAGTAAAGCATGTGTTCTTCTATGTACTTATAGGTGATCATTATAGGCTATAGTGATGCCTTATGTTTGTATGCTTGAAGTTCAAGTGTGAATCTTCCTAAATGACTATATGAGACAATGATGACCTATGTTCATGATTCTATTGAAGTGGGTACGATGGCTATTAAGAATGCTTAGTTTACCCTATGTTCTTCTTGAATGATATGTTATATGTGATATGGTCAAATATGTGTATTTCTTGTTTAGGTAGACTTTTGTGCCTTACTTGATACATATATAATGTGAATATGAGTTCATGATTTAGTATAATAAAGATTCTTAGTATTGTCTATGTGATTATCATGTGACATTTAATAGTTCAGAATATCCTTTATGTGGAATCTTGTAGAAAAAAGGTCATGATATCTGTGAAGTTTAAAGCTTTAATGACATCCTTTTAGTGTGAATGGTGGACTTAAGGTTTGTTGGATGGAATGTAATGAAATCATCCATAGGAAAATCGTTGAGCTATCCTGTTAACCATTGTGGGTAACTTTAGTGGACCCTCTTTGGTTAGGTGTAATGTAATTGGGTTATGAAGTTGATATGGAAATCCTTCATGTGCTTATTTATGTGAATTACTCTAAGAGAATAAAGGCTAGCACCAAGTGAGTATGCGTCACAACCTGCAAGTACACCCTAGAAGTTAGGGCATCCTTGTGTCGTTCCTCGGTAAATGAGATTTCAATAAGTCTCATATATGACTCTCGTATCATTCATTGCATAATAAACATAATAAGATAGGTAAGAATTTAAAACTTTCTTCACACACGAAGAAATCTTTCATAAACATAACACAATCGGAAGACTTTTATTTGAAACATTAAATCTCTACAATATCTACTTGAACTATCTAAACTTTACAGTATACAAAACTTGGGATAAGACCCATACAAGACAATAAAATAAAGACTATGACATAAGGGACATGTGGATGTTGTCCTCGAATCAATGAGGACTCACCAATATTTCATATTCAAGCCTTAGAAACCCATCCATCCTCCATGACACATCAAGACTTCAACTGGCCTATACTTTAGTCAAAAATGAAAAAGAAGGGGTTTGCACATTAGATGTCCTAAGTATGGAAGCCATTCAAAAACCATGAAAAAGGAACATTTATTAAACAACATGCTTTTCATGAATATCGATTAAAACATCATAATATATGCATGAGAATAACATTTAACAACTTAGAAACGCATAAGAAATAATTTAAGCAAAAAGCCACATTTTAAGAAATGTTATACTGAATTAACTTCAATGTACAGTGAACCCAATTCATTTTTACTGTATAGTTCCTTCACTTCACTTTGCACACCTTTCAACATTTAAGAACCTCACTAGAAGATACCCTAAGATTCTCTTATCTATTACAAAGAGAGACCGCCCATACACCCTCTCTCATAACACCTAAAAGACCCTTAAGACAACCCATAATGAGATCAACGTACATTTAAATTACATTAAATTCATGAACATGAGATCCTCCTAGCCAAGGTGATTCTATGTTCACTTGAGTGAGTTGTGAAAAGACCGTCCATACAATCCCTTATATACACTTAAGATATCTTATAGACACATTAGCATATAGATGATATGACATTCTCCTTCCAAAGGCTATCAAAAGACATACATGAGTAAACAAAGAAGATAATGTCCATAGTGACCTGTTCAAGATTGCCTATG
Organism: Solanum pennellii; assembly: GCF_001406875.1. Lineage (NCBI taxonomy): Eukaryota > Viridiplantae > Streptophyta > Magnoliopsida > Solanales > Solanaceae > Solanum > Solanum pennellii. The sequence goes on along the minus strand of NC_028640.1, from coordinate 41,733,995 downwards.
TAATCATTAAGACTACCTAAGCCTTATATAATGTCCACATAATCAACCAACTTCACTAACTAGAGTCATTTTGAAGAATTATCTAGGTAAGATAAGAAGTGACCATTCCTATGTCTCCTTCACACCTTAACTAGATAACCCTTAATTACTCTAGATAAGTACTACTTCATTTTAACATACTTCTTAGTTTTGTCATTATATACATTAGTTCATTAAGAGACATTCAACACATAAAATACATTCAAGTAATAGTCTTTAAATGGTCTTTAACAAGACCTAGATACTCTCACTAAAACCTTCAAATCCCTACTGTGCAATGTCTAGATAGCGCCCCTTCCACCACCTAAACTTCATAGAACTTCTCTAATGCTAGTAAGTGTCCCATATGATGAGAATAGGCAATAATAGACATAGATGATGGTAGTAACTCATGGAATCTGGAGTTTAACCTACACCGATAAGAGTGTTCTACTTGAATAGCGTATAACTAGGATATATCCCATGTAGGCACATGGTTAAGGAACATGAAGGGAATGCTTTGTACTCTAGTCTCATATTTAAATAGACCTACTCCCCTTACCATACGCACTTGGTGCTAGCCTTCGTTTTCATAGAGTAATTCACATTAAAGATTCACATAAAAGGTTTTCATAACAAGTTCATAACCTAATCACGTTTACCATACCAAAGGAAGGTCCACAAGGGCTACCTCACAATGGTTACACGAAGATCGTGATGACTTTCCTAAGGTTTGATGTGATGCCGTTCAATCCAATCAACCTTAAGTCCACCATTCCTTTACATGAAGGATACCATTACGACTTTCGACTTCAACATACATAAATAACCTTACCACTAGGTTCATGGTTTCTAATAAAGGACCCTCTTAACATCATTCAATGTCACATGTCATTCGTACATTCAATACTAAAATACTTTAGCATCCTAAGTCAAGAAATAAACAATACAACCATCAAGTAAGATACTAAAATATGTAAAAATTTAAAACATCCTACACACATGAAGAACATTTTCATAAACATTACAAAAGCGGAAGACATTAATTAGAAACATTAAATCTCTACAACATATACGTGAACCATCTAAACATTAGAGTATACAACACTTTGGATCACTCCCATACAGTATAATAAAATAAAGAGTATGACATAATAAACATGTTGATATTGTCCTTGAATCAAAGAGGACTCACCAAGACTTCATTTTAAAGCCTTAGAAACCTATCCGTCCTCCATGGAACATCAATACTTCAAATTTTCTACACTTTAGTCAAAAAGTGAAAAGAAGGTTTTAGCACATTAGATGTACTAAGTATGTAAGCCATACAAAAACCATGAAAAAGCGGCATTTAGTAAACAATGTGTTTTTCATGAATTTCGATTAAAACATCATAATATAAGCATGAGAATAACATTTAAAAACTTAAAAACACATAAGAAACTATTTAAGCATAAAGTATAATTTTAATAAATGTTAAAGTGAATTCACTTCACTGTATAGTGAATCCAATTCACTGTTACAGTGAAGTTCCTTTAATTCACTTGGCACACCTTTTAGTGTATAAGTCCCTCACTAGAAGCTATCCTAATATTCTCTTAAGTATTAGAAAGAGAGAACGCCCATATACTCTCTCTAAGCACACCTAAAATACCCTTAATAAAACCCATAGTGAGATTAACATACATGTACAAGACATCAAACATTTAAACATGAGATCCTCCTATCCAAGGTGATTCTAAGGTTAACTTGAGTGAGTTGTGAAGCGAACACCCATATAATCCCTTACACACACACATAAAAGATCCCATAGACTACGTATGATAGAATCATTCTCACTTAACACATTAGCATATGGAAGATATGACATTCACCTTCCAAAGGTTATCAAAGAAATACTTAAGTAAATCACGAAGCTAAGGTTCATATTGGCATCTTCAAGATTACCTAAGTAATCCTTAAGACTACCTAAGGCTTAGATAATATCCACATAATCAACCAACTTCCCTAACTAGAGTCATTCTTAAGACTTATCTAGGTGAAATAAGAAATGACCATTTATATGCCCCCTTCACACCTTAACTTGAAAAACCTTAATTACTCTAGGTAAGTACTAATTCATTTTAACATACTTTCTTATCTTAAGTCATTATATTAATTAATCATTAAGTGACATTCAAGTAATGCACTTTAACCAGACCTAGGGACTCTCACTAACACATATATGTTATGCAATGTCTAGATAGTGTCCCATACCACCACCTAAACTTCATAGAACTTATCTAATGCTAGTAAGTGTCCCCTATGATGATAATAGGCAATAACCGACATTGACCATGGGAGCAACTCATAGAATCCGAAGTTCTAACCTACTCCGATGAGGTTTTTCTACTTGAAAAGCGTAGAACAAGGACACATCCCATGTAGGCACATGGATAAGGAATATGAAGGGCATGCTTTGTAATCTTGTCTCATACTTAAATAGATTTACACCCCTTAACATACTCACTCCGTGCTAGACTTCGTTCTTATAGAGTAATTTACATGAAAGGTTCACATAAGAGGGTTCCATAACAAGTTCATAACCCAATAAAATTTACACTACCAAAGAAAGGTCCACTAGGGATGTCTCACAATGGTGACAAGCAGATCATGATGACTTTACTAAGGTTTGATATGATCCCATTCCAGCTAATCAACCTTAAGCCCATCATTTCTTTACTTGAAGGATACCATTACGACTTTCGACTTCAACATACATAACCTTACCAATAAGTTCAAGGTTTCACATAACGGACCCTCTTAACATCAATCAAGGTCACATATCATTCGAACATTCAAGACTAAAAGAATTAATCATCCTAAGTAAATACATCACATATTCATATTCATACAAGCATCAAGTAAAGGACACAATTCCACCAAGACGAGACGCCACATATTTCACCCTAACATAAATTACTAGTCATTCTCTAAAAACATAGGAATAACCATTATCATCTTTAATTCATCCTACACACTACCATATCATCATCAATATAACTATTATGGACTCATATAGTCAAGTAGGTGCAATCATGTATCAACAATAAGACTAGACATAGAAGCTCATATCCATACTCTACACGATTTCCTAACATAAATAGAAAGAACACATACTTTCACATTACTTCACATATAGATAGATATACTCATATTTCACATAAAAAACTATACAAAACATCATATTAGTTCAAATAGTGCCAACAAGGCCATGATCATCATATTGCATAAAGTAACGACAAAGGGGGAAAACTCTATTCTTATAGGTCATATCATCTCTTGTCTTAAGGCTTGTAAAAATATCTTAAAGGGGTGACTAAATAAATTTGTAAAATTCAAAGATTTCGACTCCAAAATCCTCCCATTGAGTTAGTCCCCATAGTAAGGGAATTTCCATAGGTCTTTCCTAATGATCTTCCCTAAATCCCTTCCTAACGGGAAATTGATTTTGGTATTTACTTGCTACCAGATACCAACCCCATTTCAGTTCCTCCTTATAGTATCGCCCGTCCAAATTGAAAAAGTTAAAGCCTCAATACAATGATTTACTAGACAAAGACTTCATTAGACCTAGTATTTCTCCATGGGGTTCTCTCATTTTTTTTTGCGAAAAAGAAGGGTGGGACCCTTAGAATACGCATCAATTATTGCAAACTCAACAAAGTCACTATTAAGAATAAGTATCCACTCCCTCGGATTGACAACTTGTTTGATTGTTTCCAAAGGGGAAGCTACTTTCTAAGTTTGACTGGAGATCGGGGTATCACCAACTTAGGATGAGAGGTGAGGATACACCAAAAATGGCATTTCGGATTAGATATGGTCACTATGAGTTATTAGAAATGTTCTTTTGTCTCACTAATGCCCAAAAAACATTTATGGATCTCATGAATATAGTGTTTCAAAGTTACCTAGATTCATTTGACATTGTTTTCATTAATGACATCTTGGGTATATTCAAAAAATGAGGGTGAACACATGAATCATTTGAGTGTGGTGTTGCAAGTGCATAAGAAAAACAAATTATTTTCCAAGTATAGCAAATGTTTATTTAGGTAGAGGTCGGTGGAGTTTCTTAGTCATATCATCTCTAGTTAGGGAGTTGAAGTTGATACAAGGAAAACCGAGGTGGTCAAGAATTAACCTACACTATGGACTCCAACTGACATTAGGAGTTTCTTGGGTCTAGCGGATTTTTATTGGAAGTTTGTTGATGAATTTGTGTCCATTGCATCTCCCTTTGACTACTTTGACCCAAAAGAGTAGGGAATTTTAGTGGTCGAAAGCATGAAAGAGAAGTTTTAAGATCTTATAAGATATGTGTACTTTTACTCTTATGTTGACTATACCGAAGGGTACCAAGGGCTTCATTGAATATTGTGATGCATATCGAGTGGGTTTAGCGTGTGTGTTTGTACAACATTGAAATGTAATAGCCTATGCCTCTAGAATACTTAAGGTGCATAACTGTCCAACCCATGACCTTTAGTTAGCGGCCGTGCTATTTGCCTTAAAATATATGGATACATTACTTGTATAGTGTCTATCTAGATTTGTATAGTTACCACAAGAGTCTTCAATAGGTGTTTACTCAAAAGGAATAAAATATACGACAAAGAAGGTGGTTGGAATTGTAGAAAGATTATGACATGAGTGTTCTCTAAAACCCCTGCAAGGAATATGTAGTTGCGGATGCTCTAATTAGTATGACCATGGGTAGTGTGTCTCATGTAGAGGAAGCCAAGAAAGACCTAGTGAAAGATTTTCATAGGTTGGCTAGATTGGATGTTAGAGTAGAAGATTCTCCGAATAGTTGGTTTATGGTAAACCATAACTCCGAGTCATTATTGATGGATGAAGTGAAGTCAAAACAACACCATGATCAAAATTTGATGGAGTAGAAGAAATCTGTTCTTGGTAAACTTAATGAGTCGTTCTTCTTTGGGGGAATGGTGTCTTGAGGTATCAAGGAAGATTGTGTTTTTGCAATGTAGATGGCTCGAGGAAACGGATTCTTGAAGAAGTTCATGGGTCCCATTACTCCATTCATTTGGTTTCTACAAAGAAGTACCATGATCTTAGGAAATGTTTTGGTGGAAAGGCTTGAAGAAGTACATAGCGCAATTTGTTGCAAAGTGTCCAAATTACCTACAAGTGAAAGCCGAACACCAAAAGTCGGGTGGTTTACATCCAGAAATCCAAGTTTGAACTTGGAAATGGGAAGACATAAATAATGTTTTGTGGTAGATTTTCCTCGGATAAAAAAGCAAAATAACTCCATATGGGTGGTTGTTCATAGATTGACTGAATACGTTAATTTATTCCTGTCAAGTCTACCTATTTGGCGGAGGATTATTCAAAGATCTTCATATATGAGATTGTGTGTGTCCATGATATTCTGTTATCCATCATATCGGATAGGGTTGCAAAATTCACATATAGGTTTTGGAGGTTATTCTAAAATGGGTAATGTACCAAGGGGAAGCTAAGCACAACTTTTCATCCTCAAACAGATGGTCAAGTAGAGCGTACTTTTAAAACCGTTAAGGATATTCTTAGTGATTGTATAATAGATTTTAATGGAAATTGTGATAAGCACTTGACATTAGTTAAGTTTGCTTTCACCAATAGCTAACATTCATCTATATCTATGGGTCCTTATGAAGCCTTGTACTATAGGAGATGTAGATCTCCCATAGGATGGTGAGTCTTAAATTTTGGATCCCAATTTAATTTATAAGACATTGGAGAAGGTTAGCCTATAGCCGTAAAAGTCAAATGCCGACCATAGAAGGAGGGAATTAGAGTTTGAAAAAGGTGATAAAGTGTATCTAAAAATTTCATCTGTGAAATAAGTGGTGAGATTTTTCATGAAAGGGAAGTTGAGTCCTCGTTATGTAGGTCCCAATGAAATCTTGTAAAAAATTGGTAAGGATGCATATGAGTTGAGGTTGTCCAGTTAATGTGCTTCAGTTCATCTGGTGTTCCATGTTTTTATGCTTAAAAAGTATATCGGTGATCCCAAGTCTATCCTTCCTATTGAGGGTCTTGGTGTACAAGCGAACCTCCCTTATGAGGAGGTTCCAATTCAAATCCTTGATAGGCAAGTAAAGAAGATAAGGAATAAAGAGGTGGGTTCCATAATAGTATGGAAGAATCACCTAGTTGAGGGTGTAACATGGGAGGCCGAAGCCTACATGAAGTCCCCGTACCCTGATCTATTTGATAAGTAAGGTTTGTTACTCCTACTGATAATGAAAATAATGACTAAATTTGATGTTTCTTTGATTTTTGGTGAAGTTTTGCAAAAATGATCATACTACAGTGAGTTATAGGGAATTTATTCCTATATACTTGAAAAATTGCAATTCTTCTAGTTTTCAGTAATATTGTGCATGTTGATATAGCGAGTCTTCATGAAATGATATTGAAATGTTGGTAAGTTGAGTTTTATCATAATTTACTCATATATGGTATGTTTAGCTCATGTTGTTGTGAGAACGAAATTCCTGATAATATTATTTTGAGCCTTATATGTGGTAATGGAAGTATTTGAATTTATAGGTGTAAAAATACAATGATTGATGTTTTTACTCTTGTTATAATGTATTATATTTTGTTGGAATTCTACTCTTGAGTCTTTTCCTTCCTTTCAAAAGATTTTAGTGTCATTCGAGGACGAATTTCCTAATTGGGGGGAGGGGATAATGTAACACTCCAAAGGTGTAAAGCCTAATCAAGAGACTAACATCAGTATTAAAAGGTTTGGACACTATTTTAACGTCATATTTAACGTTTATAAGTCACTTATAAATTTTAGAAAACAATACGTCAAGAAACGTCCATGATGACTGGTAACTAGTTCAATGAGGTACTATTGTGCCTCGGCGTATTCGACTAAGTTTTAGGAGTCGAAAAATGACGAATTTTGGTGGAAAGATGTGTAACATGTATTAGTGTGAGTTCATAGTTTAAACGTCTGAGTACGATTCCCCAAGGACCAACCAAGGGACCTTGAGGAAGACCCTTGCAACTTGGGGCAAAAGCTGCACAAGGTAGTGTACACCAACGGATTCAACCAACGGTTCGTGGTGAAACCAACGTGACATCGATTGTCTCATTCAATGTACTATTATAATATTTGGAAAATATTGGATTTTGACCAGTCTCTTACAAAAGAGGCGTCGACGTGGTCACGTCTGTGAGACCACTGGTTATGCTGCTCGACTTTAGCTTAGTTAAATTATTTAATTAGGTGGTTATTAGATTTGTTAGGGGTTAAGGGAGGTCTAATAAAGTTTATTAACAACCTATATAAAGACCCTCAACTAATTAAACTAACCTAATCCCACATAATTCCAAAACACAAATTCTCTTCGCTCTCTTTTCTTTCTCTCTCCTAAAAAGAAGAAAACAATAGAAGGTCGAATTCAAGGAGGTTCTTGGGCATAAAAATTCAAATTTTATCCATAAAACTTTATAAAATATTAAGGTATTGGATTCCTTTCACCTTTGGGACTTCTTTCCCAAAAGGGTTCCATCAAATTTATTTCAAAAGATGAGTTTTCATGTGGGCCTCTTCCGATGTTGAAATTGATCTTGTAGATTGGTTTGCTTATGATTTTTTTTAAATATTATAAATATATTAACATGTATTATAACTCAATTATGTTATTTGTTGATGGATTGGTCTAGTTTGTAAAAGATTACCTTTTCCACTTAACCCTAGGTTTTGATCTTGAAATGAACTATCGAATTAATAATGATGTAATTGTCTTTTTTAATGTGTGAATTACTATTTTATGATTTTATTGTGGTAATTAATGAATATATTGACATGAATTGTAGTCCTACTATGTTAGTTCTTGTGTAATTGACATAGATGCTGAAGTAGATTTTTAACATGATCTATGTCTCTAATTCAAGGCTTTGAACTACGGAGTGATTATCGTATAATGATTCAATTGGTCTTGTTATCATGTTGTTTAATATTATATGATGCTATTATACCATTTTTGGATTAAGTTGGATGTTTATTGTAAGTCCTTCATGATGACATTGCGTAGAGGATTAAGTATGTCTTGTGATCTCTATTCTTTACTTCAATTATGGTTACTTGTGCTTAATTAATGATGTTATATTGAAGTATACATTATATTAAGAATGATAGGGTTTGTATGATGTTGAATTGAGATTTCTTGAAACATGAATTGTGAGTTGTTGGCTAAGATGTAAATGTTATAATGCTGGTGATAATTTATCTAGGTGCCTTATTATGATGTGACTATGTAAATGCTAACCTCACTTTTATGAATTTTAATGAAAGAACAATACTCATGAAATTCTTATTGATCTATGATAATGATTATTATACAAGGTATAGACCTATGACCTACATTAGGCTATGATGATTAACAAATGCACTAATGACATTTAATAAATGCACTCAAGCTTAGAACTAAGTGAACAAGTGTGAGGAGTATCCCTTCCCACATAAACAAGGTAGGATCACTAATGTATAACTAGATAGGAGACTACAATGCATGCAGCATAAATAGGGTCCCTATTATATCCCCTGATTCTTGCATTATGTTTCCCCCATAGAGTACTAGCTACTAGATCCATCTAGTTGCTATGTTCATCTTTTTGTACTACATTGTCAAGTAGTCAACCTACCTTTGATGTAGGGTTCCATTACTCCAGATTCCACATTAGCTCATGATATCTATGTCGGTTAAGGCAAGATGTTTCCACTAGGTAAAAATGAACTAAAGCAATGAACTCTAACTCGGATGATCTGAGGGGCTTATCTTAGTCTAGCTAGGGGTATGGGACTCTATCTAAACAATGCACTAGTTAGACTCGCGGGAAGTCTTAGGAGGATGTTCTTATATATGCATATGCTTATAATGTTACATGATATGTATATGATGATATTGCACATTGATTATACCACACAATTATTGGTTTCACTTATGAATATATGTTTGGTTCCTATTGATAAAGTATGATAATATGTTTTTATGCTATACTATGTAAAGTTGGACACTAGTTATGGTTCTTGTTGGGTTTGCTGGATTGAGTAAGGTTATGGGGCTTATCTTGACCATGGCACAACATGGCTTAATTAGGGTTCATGAGTAACTATCTTTCTTTTTTTTATGTTGTAATGCACTTTTATCCATGCTTGTTGATATTATATCTTGATGGTTGAGTTGTCTTTATTATGTGATTAATTATGTGATATGCATGTTGTCTTGACTTGACATAGTATTGTAATCTTTTGATATACATGATCTTGACTCAATGAATATGTGTTATTGATTGGTATGATATGTGCATAAGGATTTTCAAAGTAAATTGAATACTTTCTAAAATGTCTCTTTTTTTGCATGATTTTATTATATGTGTCCATATGGTTTCATACTTAGTACAAGTGGTGTACTAACCCCATTTTATCTCTTTTTCTTGAACATTTTTTGTTCCGATTGTTGAAGGGCTTTTGATAGGCCTATGAAGCAAGACTTGGAATTCTCCCTCATCAAAGATGGATAGGTTCTTACTTTCCGAGGGCAGGGCAACCATCAATCTTTTGATGTTGTTCTATTTTTAAGACTTCTAGTGCTTTCCTTTTCATTTTATTAAGCTTGTATAACCTATATGTGGCTTTATTACGTTGATGTATGGGATATGCCCAATTTATATACTCTTGTTTTAGATAGTTATCAGATGAAACATCATGTTTCAAGACTATGTGATATCTTATATAGCTATGTGCAATAAAACTAGAAGACTATGTAATTTTTCTTTATGAAGAGTCTACGTATAATCGATATAAATATATTATGTTTAAGCGAGAGGTCTATGTAAACTTCAAGATAGATGTAGAAAAGTTTTAAATTTTCCGCATTTTGACATATTAATGTTTTGATGTTAGTTACGCGGCTACTTTAGTCCTCAAAGAGGATGACATCGCCGGTTATGTCTAGGGGTGCTCCCCAGATATGACAAAAACACACCTACATATCTTCTCTTATAGCCACAAAACTATCATAGGAATCAAAACTCACCATATCTCTCCTTAAAACATAGAAACATCTCTCCTTCACTGCAATAACACCTAGAATACTACCAGACAATGAAAAAGAAGAGAGAGCCCTTATGAAGCTAACTTCTATGGCACGATACAAGAGTAATAAAGAAAGTGAAACTATATATAACTATAACCTCTCACCCATAGGTGTATCAAGACTCACACTATTTAAAAAGACTATACTAGACGTGGATTATGAGACTTTAGACCCTAAACTATTTCCTATAAACTTATGCTCTGATACCAAGTTTGTGACGACTCGCAAGTACCCCCTAGAAGTTAGGGTAACCCATAGTATGGACAATTGCATACTTGACCCTTCAGGGGTTTATTACTAGCCTACTAGATATCACTCATCGTATAAGACATCAAAAGTAGTGCAGAATTAAAAATTTTCACAATATTTTTTAATTGAAAAGAAATATCTATTATAAGTACTAAAGAGTGATCGCGTATTCCCAAGACAACTTAAACACACGACATAAATATCTTAGGGATATAATAAGTCTTAATGACAGAAACTAAGAAATAGAATTATGACCTCGACTATATGAGGACATATTTATTCTTGAGAGAATAGATTCGAAGCTTTGACTTATAGACTTCTTTTGCCCTCCAACCTATACTTCTAGAGTATATAAAACTATGGGGTTAGAACAAAACAATGTACTAAGTATGACATATGCAAAAACATGTAAAAAGGGATGTTTTAGTACAAATAAGCGTTCATGCAAAATAATTAAAATCTTCATGAATATAGAATTAAAATAGTATAAGAATCATAATTTATCACATAAAATATAACTCTCATAATTTTAGAACCAAGATGTAACTTTACAGTAACTCAAGCACATTACATTGAACAGAGTGACATTACAGTGAACTCATTTATGCAAAACACAGTGAACTCATTTCCTTTTGAGGTATCCCTAACAAAGTTATCCTAAGATTCACTAAGGTAAGAAATGATGGAACCCCATATACACCCCTTTCAATACACAGCAACTGACCCTTAAGACTACAAACCATGAGTTTACCTCGCATATGATATAAGTCCACTCTCTAGACTAGACATTAGATGAACATACATACATTAAGGACTTCACATATGCTCCCCACTCCAGCAAGACATATTAGTTACACTATGTGCAATGTGAGAGTAGAATCCCATAATATGACTCCCACTTAGTGCTCCATGAAGATTCCCTTGGATCAAGTACACTGCATTCATCCTTCAAAACTTTATTATATAAAACATAACTTTAACTTTTTTCATTAACATTAGACCTTAAGTCATCTACCTTAATTTAGAACACATGATCACTCATTCATACACTTCATATAAAACACACCAAGACTCCTTTTTCATAAAATCTACTTTGAGCGATGGATAAATAACATCCCATACCACCACCAATCCTTAGTAGTACATTCGTTTAGAAGACTTAGTTCATTCATTATATTGTTATGGATAGTTATAACCTATATAAACCATGAGATATACACATTGAATCCTGATATTACCCCTATTGAATGAGGGATTCCCACTTGCCTATTATAAGGTCATTCTTTTAACTTTAACATGGATTTTTGAATACCTACACCTGTGTGGGCACATATTTAAGGGATAAAGAGATTGGTACTAAGTAACTCATTATCTACTAACAAGGAGTGCCCATATTAAGAGATACATTGGAATAAAACATCTCAACTCACAAAATGTAACCACCCTTTCTTCATATCCTCTTGGTGCTAAGCATAACTCCTCTATGGAGTCTTAAACGTTCACTATTATAGGTTATGGTATAGATAATTAGCACTACATCACAAATCAAGAAGAGTACTTATCCCTAGAGGTTACGTTGGAATACCAAATATCAACTCACGAAGGGTATCCAACCTCCAACCTATCTTAGAAATCTCATGGGAATAGTGAGGTTGCTACTGAACACTTCATCTCAACTCACGAAGAGTGTTCACCCCAAAACTCCCGTTTTCATTTACATTCTTTAGCTTAATTCAATAATTCATTCAATGTGTTAGTGTGTCAGCATGTGAGCACACCTTTCACATAATCATTATTTTCATAACATTGACTTCTCAATCATGCTTACATCTTCATCCATCATATTTCACATGTTAATATTCATTACATAATCATATATTTCATTTAATATAACTCTAGTATAGTTCACATAACAATCTTCATAAAACAAATCGAAATGAACACCATAATTTTCTTTTTACATTACATAATATGCATTCATGGCCTTATACACAATACACAAGTAGATTCACATTCAATATATTTCTAGTAAACACCGCCACAAATGGTGGACCATACCACTCAAGAGAATTTCATAATAAGATTTAAAACAATGTAATAAACTTACCATAAATCCAAGCTTTCACCACCTAAAATCGATTCCTCAATAATACGTCATAAAATAGCCGAGGGCAGTAGCTATGTCACAATAACCATAAAGAAACTATAACTCTAACATTATCAAATCATGTTCATTAGTGCCATTTCATAAATCAATAGTAAATAAAAAAAATATGGTTTCATTGAAGTTAGCATTAGAATCACCAAATAACATTGGAAATAACTTTTTCATGCAAGACCCTTACATAGTGTCAAAGATAAAAGAAGTTTGTACTTGAAAACCCTTTTTGAAATTCCTTAGAAATGGCTCCTTGAATGGAAGAGAATTCAACGATGACTACCATACCTTAATGAGAAGGAAACCCAAAGATTTTTAATGTATAATCATCAACCACAAACTCCTTCCATCCCTTCCTTGAGTTCAAACTTCTATTGGGTTTTGAGAGAATCTTTCTTGAGGGAGGGCTTAGGGTTTGTTAAAATGAAGTTCAAAATTAGGTCTTAGTGTTTAAACCCTCTTAATATACCTAAAAGGACTTAAAATAATAATTCAAGGTTCATAAAAGACTTGGGGTGAATTTACCAAACACCCTTAGCCAAACCAGAAAATAGACACCTTTTTGGCAAGCCAACCTACTCCTTTTCAAATACGGGCCGTTACCTAATAGACTCCCCTTAGATGGGGTATGTCTCTTGGGGCTGAGCCTCCATTTTTTTGAAGGCTTTTCCAGACCCACAGTTCCAGTCGACTCGAATGGTTGACGGGCTACCATTTGAAAAATGGTCCGTCCATTGTGGTCGTCGTTAGTCAATGCTTCCCAGCATCCTGCCAAAGGGATAGGGTCATCTTCTAGTGCCCCTCGTAGGTCCTAGGTGGGGTCGTACCCGGACGTTAAAGTACATTACATAATCTTCTATGTCTTAGAAACATCACTCATCAAATTCAATTAAAATGAACACGTAAAACTCGCTAAAACACATGAGGACACACAAGCACTTTCTAAGGCATACCTTCCGAATGTCATGGGCGTTCTCGGACGTTTGACCTCAAAACATTACAAAAATTCATACGCATCATAAGGAAATTATTACAAACCATTTTAACACGAAATTAACTCATGAAACATTAAGGAAGCTCTATTTCACCTTAGATCATTTTATAGTAATAAAATAGTATAAACTAGCATTTCATGGTTTGCATGGGTTGATGGAGTTTTTATGTTGAAATCATCAAATTAACATCAATTCAATCATAATACAATGATTCAAAACGTTTTTGCAAGAATCCATGGGTAGATTACAATTTAGAAGTTAATGTTTTGAGAAAGACTTAGAAAACCACTTTGAATATTATCTCCTTGAGGAAAAGATATTCAAGGATAAAAAGCATAACTTATTTTAATCAAATCATACTAAATTGTTGAAGAAAATCTTGGTAAATGAGTCTTCTTCCTTGGAGCTTTAAGCTCTCATTAATGCAGGTTTTTGGAGGGAAGGAATGGACAAGTTTTGTTTGAGTTGAGGATTTATCTCTGATTGGTGAGTTTAGGGGCTTAAAAAGAATAAATGACCATCCATTATTCATCTAGAAATTAACCCAAAACCCTTGCACTTAATGGACATTTTAAACAATTCAAATTTAATTTAACAAGGACGCAACCAAAACAATGAGGTCAATGCGCTTTGCGGAGGCATTTTCAAATCTCTGTTCTAAAAAATTTCGAGGAAAAACTATTCGTGATGTCCCCTTGTGTCAGGGCAAAATGTTCTCTTCTTAGTGAAGGAAGCGTAACGAGCAGCCTCTACCAATTCATGGCTGGCGCGGCAGCTTGCTTGGACCCATATTTTGGTCCTCCTTGAAGACCATTAGGTTTGTCCACGGGGTGTCGTAGTCTGAAATTTTGACCTTTTACATTTCATACCATGTGTATGAACCATCTATAACCATTTTCCCTCTAACCATAAACCGAACTCCACTAAAAAACACTAGGACACAAGTTTAACTTCGACTAGTTTCCAAATGTCCTGAACATTTCACTTCAAAACTTCATTAAACAATAGACACTACCTAAAAAAATCAATATAAACTTTTTTTGGACTATTAAACCTTATGATAGAAGAGTTAAGATCTAGTTCCACCTAAGTCGTTTTGGAGGTGTTACATGAACATTATATTGGATGGCTGCCCGCCGAGTGGATGTTTTATTAATGATAGACTCAAATACATTACTATGTCGTATATTCATAGATAAGGTTGAAACTCATTCCATATTTTTACATAGTAGACTCAAGTACAATCAAGTATAAGTATATATAGTCTAAAAGATATAATAACTAGTGTTATTGAATGTGAAGTAAATACACAACATATTTATCGACAAAGGTTGATGTGTTCTTTTCCTATTCTCTGAATGAGATTTTCTTGGTATGTTAGTTAGGCTATGATAGTTTATCCACTATGTGTACTATGTTCTTGTAGGATTGGATGTTCTTTTTGTGCTTCTAGAATAAAAAATATTGAAGAACCAAGGAGATGGTTTTGTAGCTATATGCAAGTTGGCTAAGAAAGCCAGCTAATTTTGACACGTTGATGCAACTAATCCATCTCCTACATTTCAGATTTTCTCCACAGTTTAATGCTCATACGCAGGCAACATTTTCTTCAAATTTAGTTAAGTTCTTAAATGAGTTATACTAGTCACTAGTCATTTATGGGTTTTTTTTTATTTTTCAATGGTATATAGTGTTTCACACATCAATTTAACATTAAGTTATGTTCATATTTATCATCAACCATTACGAAGATGACCGATAAACTGTGTGATTTTAAAATTTAATCATTGGTTGTATTATTTGTGAAGTATCTACCATTTACATTATAGTAATATCTCAAACAATGTTTTGCTAGTGTTACCTCAAGACTTGAATGTTATAACAATGTCTTCTTTACCAATCATTTAAGTTATTGCTTAAAAACTATGGTCGTATAGTTTCTTTTCATCTTGTGGTTCATTTTCCTTTGCCGTAAAACTATGGATATTTTTTTCTAATTTAGGAAGAAGTGATATGTTGACACAAATCTAGAGGATATCATTGAAGCTTGAATTTGCTATTGCAAAAGTACCCACAAAAATTATCAGGAAAAACCATAAATAAGTCATCGGAATAGATGGTTGCCTGAATTACATGAGTGTGGTGCCTAAAATGATTTCTGGAAAGAGTTCTGGCTCCAAAAAAAAAAACAGCTACACAAATAATTGCTTGAAGTAAGAATGATACTTCCTAGAATGATAAATCAGAAAAATATGAGTAACAAAATCACCAAAGATATATTCAGTTAAGGTTATACAAATATCCTGCAAGACTAATACACTCAATATGTAGGAGAGACGGTGTTAACAAATTCTTATTGTCAATGGTTGGTAATATCAAGAGGGATTCTTGGATGAGGGATGTTCTTTTGGTTGTATGGCTCCCTATATTTATCATATAATGACTAAGAATATTTTCCATATAATTCTTAATGATCCTCTTAACTTTCATCAATAATATGATCACTAAAAATTTTCTTCTACCATTTAATTATTCTGTTAACTTTGAAAAAATTCTTACTTATTATAGTAATTTTTGGATAAGTTTGTTCTCACATTCACTATCTCAGTGAAATGTTTGCTGCAGCCTACCTTCTCACTAGGTTGAGTAGATATGAACATAATATATGATAGAGATTTCCTTGAACCTCATTTTGTAGGTGCTTTATTCTATGTCTCAATTAGTCAACAAGTCGCCAAGTATTTCCTTGATTATGTACAATGACATGAACTGGTTATGATAGAAAGCTTAGCTATGTAAATTTATCTTTTACTAGTACACTACAAATGAACCACTAAAACATACCATTACCTCAGAAGTTGGAGTTTCCAATTGATGATTATCCATTTTGGTTTTGTTGTATCATTCGATCACCGAATTCATGCTGTCAAACACTTAAAGTAAATATATTTAGAATTGTCTTTATTATATTCTTATAACAAAATGACACAAATAGAATAAGGCAGGTAATATCTTTTGCAGCCTCTTATTTACCTCATGACTATTGTTATGATATTTGATTTTTTTCTGTGTTTTTTTAGTTACTTGAACTTGGGAGTGAGAGCGCACTACACCTTTACAAAGTGAATAGAATGGTAACTGCACCCATTAGAAGTATTTGTTCTTAATTTATTTCTTTTGATTTGGCTGTTTCATAGATGAAATCAAGAAGATTCCAATAATACAAATGATAATATGTACAAAAGTGAGTTTGTTAGCTTCATTACAGGGTTTCCCATACTAAACATAAGGAGCTATGAAGTCGAAAAGAGTTTCAGTAGAAATTACAAGACTAAAGGGAGTGGCTTGAATTTTGTATTTAATTGGAAAATCGTTTCTAGTGGATTGAATTTGGTATTTCATTGGAACATCATTTCTTACATATTGTAGATGTATCACATTCTGAACTTTTAAATATGGGAAGGTGGAAGAATATGGTTGATCCATTGGAAAATCTTGGCTAACACAGCAACTTGCTTGGCCATGTTTTGGTCCTTCTTGAGGACCCTTAGGCTGCTCCATGGGGCATCGTACTCAGACATTTCGACCTTATACATGTTTGTATATGCTTAAGAACCATCGATACCCATTTTCCCTCAAACCATACACCAAACTCTACTACAAAACTCTATGACACAAAAGTTCAACTTTGACTAGTTTCCAGACGTCTTGAATTTTTCACTTCCAAACTTCACCAAACTTTACACACTACCTAAAAACATCATTATAAAGTATTTTAGGACTATTAAACCTTATGAAACAATTGTTAGGCTCTAATTCCATCATGTCATTTTAGAGGTGTTACATCAACATTATATGTGATGGATGCACGCAGAGTTGATTCTTTATTGATGACTGAGTCAAATACATTACTATATGGTATATTGATGGATAAGGTTGAAACTCAATCCTGCTTTTTATTGAGTATACTCAAGTATAATAAAGAATAAGTTGATATAATTGACTTACTTTTCCTTTTTGTATATGTGTTTCTTTCATTCGGAAGTATATAACAACATGTGTTATTGAATGTGAAATAAATACTCAACATATTTACCGACAAAGGTTGATTTGTTCTGTACCTATTCTCTGAATGAGATTTTCTTTGAATGTTAAATAGGCTATGATAGTTTATCCACTATGTGGACTATGTTCTTTTAGGAATGAAAATTCGTTTTGAGCTTCTACAATCAAAAATATTGAATAACCAAGGAGATGGTTTTGTATCTATATGCAAGTTGGATAAGAAAGCCAGCTCATTTTTACCCGGTTATGCAGCTCCTCCATCTCCTACGTTTTATGTTTGCTCAACAGTTTAATACTCATACTCAGGCAAAATTATTATTCAAATATTTAGTTCTTAAGATCTAAAATGAGTTATTTCTAGTAACTAGTCATTTATGGGTTTTTATTTAGTATTCACTGTTACATAGTGTTTCACACATCAATTTAACTTTCGAAGGTTAATGAAAAATCATACCTCCTTGACGAAGGTTAATGAACTCTTTCACTTTTGCCTTTTTTTTTTTCAAATGAAATTTCATCCGATAATCTTCCCAACTTATGAGAACCGCCCTAAAAGCCCTAATGTCTTTCCATTGAGTGTACCATGTGTGAGCAACATCTTTGAGTTTTTAAGTAGCTAGCTTGGCCTTCTCATTTGAACTCACTCCACTAGCAAACAAGATCTCATAAACCTAATGAAAAAAGTCTTGAGGATCTTAATTCATCTTAGACCCAAAGAACCTTGGAAGATTCATCTTTGTGAATACTCTTAAACGAGAAGGCGTGGTACTAACATTTTGATTTACACGAGGTGAAACTTCTCAGTTTGTTTTAGCTTTCATAGCGTGAGCTTGAGTAGTTACTACATGAGTTTGAGTAGCCCTAACTTGGGTCATTTTTTGGAAAGTCGCCCATATATCTCCATCAGACATTACCAGAGGATTGACTGGAACTTGGCCACCTTGAGAAACTTGCTCTTGTAAAGGAGCTTGGTTGTCCAGGGGAGGAACTCTAGAATTAGATATCTCCTATTCAATTTTTCTTGCGCCTTCCCTTATAGTAGTCATAGAATATAACCACAAGAAAAGATTCAAATTAAAAAGAACACATAGAGTTAAGAATCTTGAGGTATGACTTAAGAATACCAAAGAAGTGAGAATTTTTAAAGTAGCACATAGACTCTAATTCATAAGTGCGGCGCGCTTCGTAATTATGAAGAAAACAATACCTAGACTTGGTTTAGTGAAACACCATTCCTATGAGAATTTAGCCTCATGCTTTGATACAAAGTTTGTCACAATCGGGGAGCACCCCCTAGATATAACCAACATCTTCATCCTCAAAGAGGCCTTGGACAAGCCCTTAGCATACATCACTGCATTTCATATGTCAACAAAATACCGAAAGTATTAAACATTACATATGAAGTTTACGTAGTTTTATCATTTATCAAAAATAGTCTACAATCATCTCGCACATAACAATCTATCACAGGAGTACAATATTTGATCCATAGACCTTACAACGTGATAAATTATTTCATAGGAGAATATAACATATTTTTTACAACATAGGAATTAGAAAAAAGTCATTACGCTTATCAAATATTAAGAATTAGATTAATATGTTTCATCCTTGGAATTGAGGACTCACCAACTTGGGAATCTTCCAAGCTTCTTCAAATTTGATCTTGAAGCTATTCAATGGACTGAACCTACATAATTGTAGAAATAGAGAAAATATGGGTTAGTACATACCACATATACTAAGTATGGATATATGCATGTAACCCATTGAAAAGATGCACAAAGGGACATTTAGTATAAACATGCAACGCTCACTTTGAAAAACTTTTATGCACATTTTAATAATATATACAAGTTCATTGAGAACAACAACAAGATATATTCATATTCTTGATCAAGAGTAACATCATAACAAATCCATAATAAACTTATCATATTCTAGAGTCTATTTGATCAATACATCATAAATCCTCACTCGTCACACAAATCCCAGTCCGCTTGTGCAATGTATATGTGAAGCCCCATCACCCCAAGTAAACAAAGTAAAATAGAAAAGATAGTATAAGCATTGCCTTTACATCATAAAACATCATAATAAGCGTAGTCAACCTCAAACATAACAATTTAGACAAAAAAACATGTATACCAAGTGAGCTAAACATCATAAGGGACCAACATTATATAGAATCAACATTATGTATTTCATTCATAACATATGTACATACAGAACCATCCTAGGAATCCCTTCAAAGTACATATGTGCAAACAACACTCAATTCACCCTGGTTACCATACATATTTTTACTTTCATCCTTTTTTTTGTGTATGGAAAACTTTGCCATAACTGACATGAGACCATGTTAGCTAAACATAGCATCTGGTTTCAACCCGTCGCACCAAAATGAGGGAATCATACCTGCCAAGGTAGGACATATAAATCATAATAGCGTCTACGTGGATCCACTATATAGGTTTCTTGTTGGCTCACATAGTTAAAGAACTAGGAGGGGTTCTTACTAGATGTCATGATCCGGATTCAGGAATCCGAATCCCGACCGGCGTCGTTTACCTCTCAGAGGTCGCAGACAATCCTCTTCTTTCATTCATCACACTCACCTAGTTTAATTTGCGGAAAACTTGAAACCTTTTTAACGTATGAAGTATACATAGACTTCATATAGTTACTAACTAGTTACATCATATACTAAGCTCAAAGTAAAGAACAACCATCTACCACTAAAGAACCTATTCGAAACAAAAGATGAATATCATATAATAAGTTGCAAAAACATCCTAGCATTCAAAAGCTTAGATAATAAATGTATGAAAGAAACGCTAGGGACAACATCCACAAGTATGTCTACTACTAGGCTAGAATATAATTGTAGCATCGTCGAAATAGAGGGGACCTAACAAATGGTCTGGAGAACACTAATGTCCAAACCGTTGCAATGAGTCTTCAATCTACTCTTTGACGTGCACATATGAAAAGTGTAAATTGTATAGGATTAGTAAAAAACTTGTACTAAGCATGGATGTATGCACACATACACATAAGGCTATCCATGATCAAGGAAAGCTCTTCCGAAACAACATGCCATTTATGGAAAGTATAATCACTAGACATTCCGAAATAGTTAGTTGTGAATTGTTGAATGAATATGATGTATTTTAATGTATTCAAATAACAGAACTAATTTTCTATATGATTACAAAATATTAGTATCATCAACATAATTTTAGAAATACTCGGGCGAAGATTTGAGATTTTGATCCTCTTGAACCCGAGATCTCCTCTTTGTATACTTAGTTTATTTTCAGTCTTTTTCTTGTTGTTGTTGTGTAGTTAAATAATACATTTGGTCCTATGTTTTACTTATAAATGAAATATTCATTGTATTTCCATACCCACAATGAATCAGATAAGTAAAAAAAAGAGATTTAGGAAATGATTTAACTACAATTTGATGCATGAAATCTTCATAAACCAATCTTAAGTGACTACTCCTTTTATTGTATTATTGGCCTAACATAAGAATTCATTATAATCATATCTTATTTGGCTAAGATCCTTTGCCAATTATATGAAGTCATTATAACCCAATTTATTTGGCTTTATGATTTTCATCACATGACGATTCATTAGCTATGCCCTTTTCTGATTGTAAACTTCATTGGACATGATTTGACTATCCTTACAACAAGTCATTCACAACATGAAGTATTCAATAATAATTTATAAGCCAATATCTATTGTATATGCAACTTATTTCATCATTGTCATGTTAGGGATTTTATGAAGTTTTGAGTTTCTATTATATTTCTACTCCGTCTTATTGGCATCATATAAGACGTAATTATAAGCCAATTTTGTTTGGCTTTGACAATTTTTTTCTGAAACTTCATTGGTAATCATTTTGGCAATTGACATTCTTAAGCTCTTACTTTCATAGCTCACTTTGAACATACGTTCCATCATCATTCTTTCTTGCTTTCTTAGAGACATCTTTGGAAGTAAGATCATCCAAGCTAACATGATATCTAGTGTCTTCCCCACACCGAAAAGAGGTGATTCACAAGTTAAAATTAATCTAGATCATGTGAGATACTAATGAAATCTAGTGTCTGTCTCACACCGAACATGGGTGATTCCCGGCTAAGGCGAATCCATATCAAGTGTTCACTCCATAATGAAAAGGAGTGGATCATTGACATAGTGAACTAATAACATATTTTGACCATTAAAAAACATAGATCATATAAAGCTAAACATGAAATCCAGTGTCTACCCCACACCGAAAAGAGGTTATCTCACAGGCCAAGGTTAGATCGGAACATCCATATCTCTCTTAGGTGGTGACCACAGGCTACTTCCTTTGTTGGCTAGACATAGTTCGAATAATAGGGACGCAAGGAGACTACTTATCCACCTCGTTGGTAGCATCATATAATGAGACTTACATGTGAAAGCACATGCTCATAACTAGTCTATCGGTAATTTGTTCACTTTCATTATGTTCTTATCTTTTAGAGTTGACTCAAATATTATTGAAGGTTGCTTCTAGATTGTGATATAAAAACTCTATTTATGACTTGTCATCTTTTCTTTACAGTAATGAAATGTGAATTGTCCTTACATAAGATCTTTGGTATTAATGATACTGGTGTCATATGTTCTAACACCTTCATTCGTGAATATTTTTAACGCATTAGCATAGTTATGTTATAACTCACGTAACTCTCTTACTTTTACATAGTAGTTTTATTTCATCGTTAATGGATGATGAACACTTGATTCAATGAGTTTCATATGTTCATAATTCAATTTTTTAGAGCATGTTGGGAGTTGTCCCCATGAATGGTACACCCTTGGATATGGTTTCATTGAATTAGTTTTGAATTGCATGAGTAATCATTTCAGAATTTTGGCTACACAAGATTAGCATATGATTAGTATTGGCTTGAATTTTTTTTTGAAAGTATTGCATAACCATCTTTTTTGGCATAAGCCAATTTTGATGTTCATCATGCTTTAGTTTTTATACATTATGCATAACCCAATCTTTTAGTTATTTCAATACAACATTATAGCCAATTGCATTCATTATACTTAGACAAAGTATTGCTAGCCATTTAAACATCTTGGACAGCATCATATTAACATTTAATGAATATAACATCTTCATAAAGTCACATTAACAGTAAGTATGCATCAAGACATCACACATCAACACTTAAATATTTTTTGACATAACATAACAATACATCGTTCTTTAATTCACATAAAAAAACCCTTAGCATCATCCATGTTCCATTAATATTTCATTACACATTTAACAATAAAGAACCCTACACATTAAGATCATATTGAACCACATACTAACAACATGATCAATACTAATCTATACAACATATAAATCGTAATAAGGATTCTATGGAAAAGGAAAGTTCGACAAAAACTTTGGGAAAAAAGCTCCTAGTTTTGAGATCTCATGGATTATGACGAAGGAAATTACTCTTGGAAAAACATTTCTAGGAGAGAAACCCATACCTTAAGTAGAACATAATCTACAAAAACATGGAGATACCTTGAAATAACCTTGAACGTCAATGAACTTTCTTCCCCTTTCTTCTTTCGTTTTAGTGTTGTGTTCCCTGAGTGTTTGATCGTGAGTTTTAGGTTTAGGAAATGACATTGCTCATTCAACTAATTCTTAATAAGTTAATTCAATAAATTAAATGATTAATTACTAAAATTCCCCTCCTTGATTTACTAGAACTAGGAAAACACAACACTTAGTCAACTCTCAAATTTATCCTAAGAATTTCAGTTTGGCCCTTTAATTTATTTAATTAAATTTCTAATTTAATTAATAAAGTGAATTATAGTGTAATTCATTAATTATCCTTAAGTCAGTATAACCATAACTAACCATTTGGACAATCCTAGGTTAGGTACTAGGTTGTCATTTTCTTGTCTTAATTAAAATCTAGAAATTGCTTTTTGATTTTGGTTTTGCCATTTTAAATTAATTAATTAAGCTTCTAAATTTATTAATTAAATAACCTAAGGTAATTACTAAAGAATCCCTAAGTTTTTAGGACCATAACTAACACCTTGGACCTTCCTAGGGTAGGTACTTGATTGTCTCTTTAACTAGTTACTAGGTTAGTGTCACCCGGTTAAGTCATGGGTTGTTTGGTGAATTAACGTTTTTATTTCGGTTAGTTATAGGTTATTTAGATAGTTATGTCAGTTAGTTAGAGTATAGAGTTTATTAGCGAACTTAGCCCACAAGGCTTGACCCCCACATGTGCGCTTGCCCCTAACGACACTTACCAAATTCTTGCACATTTATTATTGTCCCAAGGATTCTCTCTATATCCTTGGGCACTTTTTAATTTACATGTCCATTTTAATTAGTCATGTGTTATTGTGCCTTTTCTTGACACATGGATGCCTAGCACTTACTTTGTATATTAAAAGTTATTGTATTTTAGATTAGGCTATTCATTGCAGGTACGTCTATTAAACAAGCTCATTCATACTTAGAAAAATTGTCTAACACACCTTAAGCCAATATTTTCTGATATGCAAAATATTTTGCTTATTTGGGTATTATATAGAAATTGGATAATACTCCTTAGCCAATTTTCTATACTATGCCCAATATTTCTCAATATTGGGCATTGGGATGCCTATGTATCCCAAATACGCATTCTTAAAGACCTATTGTGCTCTCTGCTAGACATTTTTTTTCGGAATGTTACATTGTCCGACCTTATGAACATTCGTCCCTCAATGATACTACACATCATTTTTAGAATAAAGAGGGTGATTTTCGAAAACACTTTAACATGCTTGAAACTTTACTCTCTCTGAATACCCGATTCACACTTACTCTTGATGATGCATATTACTCAAAGCTTTCATATTTGAGATTGAGAAACTTCCTTCCCAATCTTACTGCACATCATAACTCATGCAACACAAAAATTATGTCTACGATATATTAAACAGCAACATGAAGCAAGCATGAACTCATTTTAACTCACATAGTGCAAGTATAACACACAGTTATGGAGTTAGTTCTTCAAAATCGCCTGATGCACTAAGATTTTGAGTATCATTAATAAAATTGGACTAAGGAAGAGTATATCTACCCTCAAGAACTGAATAAGTGAGGGTAAGGGGATCTCTTATCAGCTTCGGCCTCCCATGTCTCTCCCTCAAGAAGGTGGTTCCTCCATAACACCTTAACAATCGAAAAATCCTTCTTCCTCAACCGTTTTACTTTACGATCTAAAATTTCAATCGAAATCTCTTCGTAAGAAAGGTTCTCATCGACTCTTACCCCTTTAGATAAAATCTTTTTAGATTTAAGATTAGAACTGTTTGGCTTGATTGATTTGATCCAGGCACTTCCCATTTCAACTCTAACACATTTTGTAAGTAAAACATTACTATCCTCTTTCGATAGTCTATGGTAGCATAACACTTATGTAGCCAATTGATACCTAATATTTTATAAAAGTCAACCATGGTTAATTATGTTAGGTCAATATAGGTGACTCTATCGATAATTGTTATTGGGCAATCTCTATATACTCTTTCAGCTATAATGTTGTCTCCTCTTACAAAGACCAAAACATGAGTCTCGCGCATTAGACCACTTGGCCATCCTGACCTATACCTTTTACCATACCTGAGACACATCCTTGAGCTGGTATGCAGTCAATTAAACCTTCTCGTCTTTATTAACACCCATATCAGGCATTAGACCCTACTATGTACTCACCTCCATGCAAACAGCCACGCTTACCACACAATCCATCAGCTAGGGCTTGAGGAGGAGCTTAGTTTCCCCCAACAGCTGCTTCTCCATCTCTCCTGCCTGCGTGTCTCCTTTTTTTCATACACACACAATAAGGAAGTTAGATGATAGAATGACACAAAATGTCAATGGTCTAGACGACACGATAAAGAGTAGAAGACGAGATATTTCCTAGCATTACAAAGTCTCTAAGTCATGATTGTGGCGCGCTTCACAACCATAAGTTTGAAACTACGAAACGTAGTTGTTTTGGCTTTTGTTCCTAGGTAATTTAACCTCATTCTCTGTTACAAGGTTTGTCGCGACCCGGATTTTAGAATCCGAATCACAACCTGCGTTATTGCCCTCTTAGAGGTCGCAGGCAAGCCTCTTCTTCCATTGAATACATTCATCTAGTTAAATTTGAAGAAAATTTAAGTTTTTAAATGTATGAAGTATACATAGACTTCATATATATATTAACTAGTTACATCATATACTAAGCTCAAAATAAAGAACAACCATCTACCACTAAAGAATCAATTCGTAACAAAATATGAATATAGTATAATAAGTTGCCAAAACGGCCTTACATCTAAAAGCTTCGAAAATAAAAGTATGGAAGAAACCCTAGGGACAACATCCACTAGATATGTCCTTTACTATGATAGACTAAAACTGTAGCATCCTTCAAATCAAGGGTACCTACCAAATGGTCTGGAGAATGCTGATGTTCAAATCACTACAATGAGTCTTCAACCTAGATTCTGACCTTTACCTATAAAAAATAGTTAAATTTAGAGGGTTATTACACTACTTGTACTAAGTATGGGTGTATGCACACTCACACATAAGGCTATGCATGATCAAGGAAATCTCTTCCTAAACAACAAGCCATTTTTAGAAAGTATAATCACTAGACTTTCTTAAATCGTTTAGTTGTTAATTGTGGAATGAATATGATGTATTTTAATGCATTCAAAGCACACAACTAATTTTCAATATTATTACAAGACCTTAGTATCATCAACATAATTTTAGAACAACTCGGGCGAAGATTTGATACTTTGATCCACTTTAACCAGAGAGCTCCTCTTTGTATACTTTTAGTTTATTTTTCAGTCTTATTCTTCTTGTTGTTTTGTAGTTCAATACAAGTGAAATGATTCATTTTAGTCCCATACCCACAATGAATCAAGTAAGTAATTTAAGAGATTGAGGAAATGATTTAACTACAATTTGAGGCATGAAGTCTTCATAAACCAATCTTTAGTGACTATTCCTATTATTGTATTATTGCCCAATATAAAAAGTCATTACAATCCAATCTTATTTGTCTAAGATACTTTGCCAATTATATGAAGTCATTATAAGCCAATTTATTTGGCTTTATCATTCTCATAACATGAGGATTTAGTATTAGCTATGCCCTTTTCCTATTTTAACATTAATTGGACAAGATTTGACTATCCTTACAACAAGTAATTCATTAAATCAAGTATTCATTTAACATTATAAGCCACTCTCTGTTGGCTTTGCCATTTATTTCATCATTTTCGTGTTAGGGAAGTTATGAAGTTTTGAGTTGCTATTATGTTTCTACTCCCCTTTATTGGCATCATATAAGAAGTCATGTTAAGTCAATTTTATTTGGTTTCACCCATTATTTGCTGGAACTTTATTGGTAACCATATTCGCAATGGAAATTCGTAAGCTCATACTTTAATAGCTCACTTTGAACATAGGTTCCATCATATTTCTTGCTTGCTTATTTAGATACATCTTTGGAAGTAAGATCATGTGAGCTAACATGAAATCCAATTTATTCCCCACACTGAAAAGCGGTGATTCACCGGTTAAAATGAACATATGTCATGTGAGATAAACATGAAATCCAGTATCTCCCCCACATTGAGAAGGGGTAATTCATGGTTGTGGCGAATCGATATCAAGTGTTCACTCCAGACCAAAAAGGAGTGGCTCACGGCTATAATGAACCAAGAGCATATTTTGATCATTAACCGACATAGATCATATGAGGTAAACAAAAAATGCAGTGTCTACCCCACACCAAAAATAGGTGATCTTACTGACCAAGGTGAGATTGAATCATACCTATCTCTCTTAGGTGGAAACCATAGGCTAGTTGCTATGTTGGCTAGACATAGTTCTAATACTAGGGACGTACGGAGAATAGTTATCCACCTCGGCATTAGCCTCATCTTATGAGACTTACACGTGCAAGCACATACTTCTAACTAGTCTATCGGTGCTTTAACTCACTTTCATTATCTTCTTATCTTTTATAGTTGACTCAAACATTATGGAAGCTTGCTTCTAGATTGAGATTTACTTACTCTGTTGATGACTTGTTGTCCTTTTCTTTACATCGATGAAATGTGAATTGTCCTTACATAAAATCTTTGGTGTTAATGAGACTGGTCTCACACGTTCTAGCACCTTCATTCGTGAGTATTTTTACCATAGTAGCTTACATGTAAGTGAGGCTTATCTCACTTCATTTAACACCTCATTCTGTTCACTATCTTAATTTAGACAGCTATAGTTATGTTATTACTCACATTACTTGCTTACTTTCATTTAGTAGTTTCATATCGTCGTTTATGGACGATGAGCACTTCATTCAATGAGTTGCATATGTTCATAATTCAATCTTTTAGAGCATGTAGGGAGTTGTCACAATGAATGGATTTCCTTGGATATGGGTTCATTGAATTAGTTTAGAAGTGTTTGAGTTTTCACTTCATTATTTTGGCTACACAAGATTTACATAAGACTAGTATTACCTAAACAATTTTGGAAAGGACTACAAAACCATCTTTATTGGCATAAGCCAATTTTCATGTTCATAATGCTTAAGTTTTTATTCATGATGCATTAGCCAATCTTTTAGTTATTTCAATACAACATTATAGCCAATTCCATTCATCATTCTTAGACAATGTATTGTAAACCATTTTATTGGCATAAGATAGTCAATTCATTCAAATGTCATTTCATGGAGATCTTTTAAGCCAATCTTAGTTCATGACTTTGAACATACAATTTTTAAACATCTTGGATATAATCACATTAACATCTTATGAATATAACATCTTCATTAATTCATATTAACAGTAAGTATACATCAAGACGTCACACATCAACGCTTAAACATTTTTGGACATAACTTTACAATACATCATTTTTTTAATTCACGTAAGAAACCCTTAGCATCATACGAGTTCCATTAATACTTCGTTAGACATTTAACAATCAAGAACCCTACAGATTAATATAATCAAGAACCACATACGAAAAACATGATCAAGACTAATCTATACAACATATAAATCGTGACAAGGACACTAGTGGAAACGAAAGTTCGACAAGATCTTTGAGAAAACAACCCTAGTTTCGAGATCTCATGGATTACAATGATGGAATGTACTCCAGGATAAAGAATACAGGAGATAAACCCATACCTTATTAGAACTTAATATACTAAAACCACCTTTAATAAAAACATGGAGAAACCTTGAAATCGGCTAGAACGTCTATGAACTTTCTGCCTCATTCTTTTGTTCATTTTAGCATTGTATTCTCTGATTGTTTGATCGTGATTTTTAGGTTTAGGAACTGATATTTACTCATTTAACTAAGTATTAATAAGTTAATTAAATAAATTAATTAATTAATTACTAAAAATCCCCTCCTAGATTGACTAGAACTAGGAAAACACAACACTTAGTCAAATCTGAAATTTTTCCTAAGAATTTCGGTTTGACCCATATTATTTAATTAAATGGATAATTTATTTAAATAAGTGAACTAGGGTAATTACTAAAGTACTCTTAAGTCATTATAATTATAATTAACCCTTTGTACAATCCAATGTTTTGTACTAGGTTGCCATTTTCTTGTCTTAACCGAAATATAGAAATTTCTTTGTGACTTATGTTTTGCCCTTTAAAATTTATTAATTAAGCTCCTAAATTAATTAATAAAGTAACTTAGGGTAATTAATAAAGTATCCCTATGTTATTAGGACATTAAATAACCCCTTGAACCTTCCTAGGTTAGGTACTATGTTGTCTCTTTAACTAGTTGCAAGTTTAGTATCACCAGGATAAGTCTTAGGTTATCGGGTGCACCTATTGGTTTATTTCGGTTAGTACTATTATAGTTATCTAGTAGGTCAGGTAGTTAGTCTATAGTTTTTTTATGGATTTCAGCCACACATGGCTTGACCCCCACATGTGCACCTGCCCCTAACCGCCCTGACCAGCCTTACCGGATTCTTGCACGTGTGCTTGCACATGGGTTGCACATGTTCTTGCTCATGTCTTGATGCTCATTATTATTATCCCAAGGATCCTCACTATATTCTTCGACACTGCTTAATCTACATGCCCGTTTTAATTGGTCATGTGGTTGTGCTGCCTAGGCATGAAAAGTAGATGCCTAGCACCTACTTTGTATATTGAAAGTTATTGTGATTTAGATTAGGGTCTTCATTGCAGGTACATTTATTAAACAAGCGTAGAAAAATTTGCTAACACCCTTTAAGCCAATATTTTCTAATATGCCCAATATTTTGCTTATTTGGGTATTATATAGAAATTGGCTAATACCCCTTACCCAATTTTCTATATTATGCTCAATATATCTCAATATTGGGTATTTTGATGTCTATATATCCCCAATACGCATTCTTAAAGACATATTGTGTTCTCCACAAGACATGTATTTTCCTGGAATGTTACACTAGAAACCCTCTTTATGATAATTAGTATTGTAGTTTCCACCTCATGAGAGAAAAGGTGTGAACCTCCCTTCCTTTTTTGAAGGAACACCTCTTATTGTCAATTTCACTCGGTGCTAAGCTAAATATTGTCCATTTGAAATATTATAGGTTGGACCACGCCTTTTCGATGACCTTCGTTGGTGACTATGCCTCTTGGAAGCTTTTGGCCACTTTTTCAAGGGTCCCCCTAAAGGACCCTTGGTTAGTCCTTTTGGAGTCGCACCCAGGTGTTTTGACTATAAAATAACTCTAATATGTGATAGATACCTTACAACAAAATTTTATCATTTTCCGATATTTAACGCTTTGTCAAATAGGCTAAGCCACACTCGTACCTCTTTAACTAGTTTCCGGACATCTTTGACGTTCCTCGATGTGTTTAGTCTAATATTTCATAAATGACTCAAATACATTATATTTGACTTAAAAACACTGATACAACTCATAGGCTGTATTGTTAGGATCTAGATTAGGCTTTAGACTTCGTCCCTGAATGATACTCAAATTCTTAAAAGGAAGGAATAGACTCAATACTAGAAGCACAACAAACAAAAGCATATCAAAACATGAGTTACACTCAAAATAAACATAACAACATGGACTTTTTCATAATGCAAATCAAAACATCATTTTTTAACTCATATAAGTTCTACATTCATTTCATGCTTATTCATTATGCGAGGGCTTTCTTCAACACATATCAACTTTCTAAATGCATTTCATGAAGGCACTATTTACCAAAATGCACAACATAAACTCAAAACAAGTAAAAAGAAAAAATTTCATTTTTAGGTATAAAGTTCACTGTAACATGAACTTTTTGCATAACTTCACAAATAATCAACGAATCTTCATATAAATAGTTATTTTCACTACAAGTAAGAATAACTAACCGTAGTTATATATTAGATGAGGGTAATGTGACTTCATGTCGGCCTTGGCCTCCCATGTTGTACCCTAAACTAGGTGATTCTTCCGTAACACCTTTACAGAAGCTACCGCTTTGCTCCTTAACCTCTTTAATTGCCTATCAAAGATTTGAACTTGAAACTCCTCATAGGAGAGGTTCTCTTGAATGCCTACACCTTTAGTAGGGAGAATGTACTCGGGGTCACCGATACACATCTGAAGCCTAGGAACATAGAGCACCATATGAAACAAGGACAATTTACTAGGCAATCTTTACTCATATGAAACATTACAAATCTTTTGCAAGATTTCATAGGTTCCCACATAACGAGGAATCAAGTTCCATTTGTTTCAAAATCTCACCATCCCTTTCATAGGAAAATTTTTTAGATACATTTTATCACATTCTTCAAACTCTAACTCTCTTCACCTATGGTCAGCATAACACTTTTGCCGGCTATAGGCTGTTCTCAAGTGACTCCTCATGATATGAACCTTCTCCATAGTCTTATAAATAAAATAGGGGCCCAAAAGTGAACACTCACCCACTTAAAACATCCAATTGGAGATCTACACCTCCTACCATACAAGGCTTCATAAGGAGCCATGGATATAGATAAATGGTAACTATTGTTTTAAGCAAACTCAACCAATGGCAAGTGTTTATCACAACTTCCCTTGAAATCAATTATACAAGAGCTAAGCATATTATCAAGGGTTTGAATAGTACGCTGCCCTTGGACATCAATTTGAGGATGAAAAGTACTCATTTTCATCTTGGTGCCTAACCCTTTTTTGAATGACCTCCAAAAACTAGATGTGCATTGTGCACCCTATCAAATATGATGGATAACGGAATACAATGGCAACAGACAATCTCATCTATGAAGTTCCTTGCATAATCATCTGCCGAGTAAGTAGACTTGACGCGAATAAAAAGAGCTTATTTGGTCAACCTATGCACAACAACCCATATGGAGTCATTTCTTTTATGTACGGGGTAAACCTACCATAAAATCCATATTAATGTCTTCCAACTTATATGTAGGAACTTGAATTTCTTGAAGTAAACCACCCGACTTTTGTTGTTCGACTTTTATTTGTTCGCAATTTGGATACTTCGCAACAAATTTTGCTATGTCCTTCTTTAAGCCTTGCCAGCAAAACACTTCCCTAAGGTCATGATACATAATTTTAAAACCCGGATGAATGGAGTGACGGGACCCATGTGTCATGATCGAGGAGCATCCCCTAGAAGTAACATGGCGTACATGACCTCACGGAGGTCTTATATAAGAAGATAGTAATCATTTATCGCATTCTCATAGGTAAATTATGCAAAAAATTTAAAACTTTTTTAGAAGATCATATGCTAAAACAACACTTCTGTTATATATAAAATATCATCATACATAGTTATAGACTCTAGTCTCTTTCTTTCATCCAAGACTCAACATCATAAAAGTACATTAGGAAACAACCCTTATAACATAATACATAAGTATAACAATGCTACACTTTATAGTAAACCATAAGGTAAGAGATCCTTGGACTTAAGGATTCCTTTCCTTGATCTTGGGAATCAGATATAAATCTCCTCCTCTTTTAGAGACATCCCTTAAGCATCTATAACCTACACTTTGTGTAAAAAGTGGAGATGAATGGACTTAGTACATGAATGCATGAAGTATGAAAACCATGCAAAAACATGAATTTAAAAGGGACATTTTTCTTGAAATCATACTACATGCTTTTTGAATAAATCTTCATGAAACATTTATAAAACAAGCATTATATAATTTACATACTTCATATCATCATATTCTATGGTCATACATCATATAAAATCACACATTTCATTCATTTAAGTCATTTTAGAACTACATTACAGTAAACTATTTCTCCCATAAAGTGAACTATTTTGTTTTACAGTAAATCCTTTTTTTCTTACTTTCATATCCACCCAAGTAACCCTCTAGTGATACTTGGTGCAATACATCACCTTCAGGGCACAAGAAAGTTATACATACAATCTATATAAGCCAACACATGTCATCATAGAAATATAGCACACCACAAGACAACTTCAAGTCAAAACCATCAAGACGTTACAGTGAACTCTATTTTTTTACGCATATGCTAATGTCACATCACATAGAACTTTATGAAACCTTACTAACAATCCCAATCTAGCCTACTAGTGCAATGTACATGGAGACCTACTATTGCAATGTACATGTAAGGCCCCATAACCTCACACGTACTTAGTAAACCTATCATGAGATCATAACCCTTAACATCCAATTCATACATCACCATACTAAGTGAAGATACCTTTATTCATGTCAAGAAAGACCTTAATCTTATAGTCATTTAAGACCAACATAGTGAATATAATAACAAGACAACATAATGTAGATCCATTAGGACTCATACCATGCACTTCATCATAACAAGTGGACAATTACTACAAACTCATGCATACGGAACATGTACATAGACACATGCATTAGAACACCTTCCTAGGATTTCCCTCAAGAGACACTTCTGCAATGCATAGGTAAAGTCCCATACCCCCACCTACACTAAGAAATTACACTTAGGTTATCCTAGTTAGGGTGAACCTCTACTTCCATTGTCCATATTACTTTAGGGAAACTATAGCCTTAACTGACACTAAGACCATGGGTGCTACGTGGAATTTGGTGTGTACATCCTTACATCAAGGGAAGGTGTTCTTACATAGCCAAGATAGAACATTAACACATGCTAGCATACTAGTGAAATCTCTTTAGATCCTATATGGCAAGCAATGTTTGTGGAACTTAGAGATATACATAACCCTCTAAACGCTCATCAGCATTTGAGCCTCGTCTTATGAGAAACCATGGGTGAATCTACCTAGGAATGTCAACACCTCATGTGGAACCATAGGTGAATGTTCCTCTAGACGAAGACAACGCCTTATGAGAACCCAATGGTGAATCTTCTCCAAGGGAAGCCAACACCTCTCATTCTCAAGTTCAATCGGTGCTAAGCTAAGTTCCCTTTATTGAAAAGCATTTATTACATTATTTCATAAAACATAGGCTTAGGATATTGAATCCTTATACTCTTATAGCGTGTTTAAGAACATATCTAGCTTTAGGGTACTCTTGAGAACACCTTTCAAGGCCCATCTATTGACTAGATCATCATACATGTGTGTATTATATACGTGTTATTAACCCTTACACATAATATATTTAGACCATACATGTTAATTGTCACGATCGGGATCTAGACCCTAGCCAAAACCAGCATCGTTGGCCTCTCTGAGGTCATAGACAAGCGTACATACGTTATCATTACATCGTATAGGTTAATTTGAGCGTAAAATTTAAAACTTTTGTTTGCTTCGAAGTATACATAGACTTCATAGTAAGAATTGTATTATATTACATTAGTTCACAACAACAATCTAATAATGAGATATTCAAATGAAGGAAACAATTCATAACTGCTAAATATAAAGTTGCCAAACTGGCACCAATACGACCTCGGAAATAAGTAAGAAAAAAGCTAGTGGAACATCCTCCACTAGATCATGTCTACTTCTAAGATAGAATATAAAAAATAAGCATCCTCAAAAGCATGAGGGCCTACCAAGTCCAGATGAATGCTCCAAGTCCGGATAGTGTAAAGTAGTCTCGTGAGATCTAGCATTTACCTGCACCTGCACCAAAAAGTAGAGGATTGTATGGGATTAGTACAAACTTGTATTAAGTATGGGTGTATGCAATTAAACACCAAGGACATACTTGATTAAGAATATCTCTCTCCTAACGATATGAATTATGGAAAACCAAGTCAGTTGAACTTGCCAAACCAGATTAGGAAAGTCATGATGTGAGAGTAAAATGCATTATCATTCTTTTCATATTGCAAACAACACATAACATATTTCATATAGAATACACATATATCATATATCATCCA
Source organism: Solanum pennellii (assembly GCF_001406875.1). NCBI lineage: Eukaryota > Viridiplantae > Streptophyta > Magnoliopsida > Solanales > Solanaceae > Solanum > Solanum pennellii. The sequence goes on along the minus strand of NC_028640.1, from coordinate 41,698,825 downwards.
TTCTATACCATGAGACCTTTGAATCACCGTCTTAGCATTAGGACTTCCCAATTCAGGTCTCAACATATTGGACCTCAACTTGGGATGCTTCATGCATTCATACGTAGTTAATTTTCATTCATTCATATATATAGGATTTTTTTAAGACTTTCATCAGGTTCAGTGTGTAATGACCAAGAATGAACTAGTGTCTTTACATGAGTCTAGTTCACCTCTTTATTTTTCTATCCAAACACCTTTGATATCATTCATTTCATTGTTTCCATTACTTGAGGTTGAACTCATTCTATCTTTGGGAAATTTAACTTCAACCAACATAGATAATGTGAGTTCCATGAAACCCAGTGTCTACTCTACACCGAACAGAGGTGGAACCACCCGCCAAAGTTAAACCAAAACAAGCTAGCATGTATAGGGAAATGAAACTAGCTAGAACCTTATATTGGCTGCATAAGTTCAAAGAATAGGAAATATAAGGAGACCTAACCCACATTAACGGACAGTCTCATCTCATGAGATTTGTACGAACCTCTGCCTTCCCTAAAGAAGGAATCGTGACTCATAACTAGCCTATCAGTGATCCATATAAAGTTCCATTACATTCATCTCAAACATCATAGAAGCTGGTTTCTAGCATGAGGGAATCATTGCTCATTAGATAATTTCTCATCTCATCATTAGTATTAAGTGTGCATTAATCTCAATACTTTCATTAGAGTGTTTCTTACAAATTGTTCTCTTTATTTATCTTAAACACTAATAGGTGAGTACAATTTTTGGTAATATTTACTTAGGCTCACTTGAGATTGATCTCGTCTTTCATATTAGCCTCTTGCCATAGAGTCACCACATTCATGAACTTTAGCATATTAGCTTTTCATGGTTACTCACCCCTTTATATGAATGTTCATTTCATCATGTGCAAATTCACTTGGCCTTTTTGTGTGTTTCACACTCATACTTAACGCTTTTGGGGCCACATAATTTCATTACATACATCTTAGGCTCACATATTTTTAAAGGTATGCTCGAATTATTAACCCATACGTACAAGCCATGAGGCTTCATTCATATTTCGTCTAAGTGAATCATATTTACCCAATATTATGTGGTACAAGAATTATGCATCTTTTAAGTATGCAACGGTCTGGAGTTCGATTCCTATGAGCAGCATTCATTAAATATTTATTCACATAAGACTTATGTATCAATATGGAGTTGGGAAAGAGAACCTGATTTAAAATCCCTTATTCAACACTTTGTCTTGTCCTATTTTTTATTTAAAAATATTGGGATTGGGGGCTTGGGAACCCTAAGTCGAGCGCCAACGCCCCCACTTCTCCTTTTTTTTTCTTTTCTTTCCCTTTTCGTTTGAGGCCAAGAGTTTGTGGGTTCGATCCCCCGAACCCTCATTTTATTTTTCATTAATTTTTCTCCTAACTTACTCACCTATCCGAAAGGTTGTGGGTTCGATCCACACACACCTAAATTTTTAATTCTTTCCCTCTTTCACTATTTCACTTGAGCTCTACCTAATTTCAAATTCCCTGTACCCCATTTTTATTATTGTATTTTTAGTATCTTGCATATGATGAGGTCTTCGGTTTAATTCATAATGACCTCAACTCTTAAAAAATTTAAAAATCATACTCCTCCACACTTCCCATGTTGAGATTAATTTCCAAATTTCTGGAAATTTGGTCATCCTTTCAATCTAATTTTATTCAACATGCATACGTTTGTTTTTTATGGAAAATTCTTTCTTCATGTCGTACATTATTATATGCATTATTTCCAAGTAATTTTTTACAAAAACACAAGGTTTTAATATGCCATATACATGCTCCAAACCATTCCTAAGAACACGACTGCACACACATTTTGCTCATGTTTATCATCACATAATTTCAAACATACATACATGAACATAATCATCATGAAAACAATTTACATTCCTAAATTCAACCAGCAATCATTCCCAACCTACAACAATCGGTGGGAGCTAGTGATAGGGACATTCAAAGGGGAACATTCCTAGTTTTCCTATTAGAATTTGACTGAATTGTTGGGGTTTCTTGGGAAAGGGACCAAGAAGAAGAAAACCAATACCTTTTTTGTCGTTTAAAACCTTTCACACCTGATCTCAAGTTCTTCGAACTCCCACAAAAAAAATGCTTCTCCAACAAAAACTCACGCGCAAACAGTTTGAAAAAAAGATATCGGTTTATTTTTTAGTTTAGATTTTTTTTTGAGTTTTAGTGTACAAGTTCTCCAACAGTCATGAACATAAATTTTGGTTCTTTTTGCTGATGATGAGCGTTAGAAAGTGTAACGACCTGTTTAGTCGTTTTGAGCAGCAGATTTATTTCTGGAAAAACTGGCTAAGATTACGGACATCACGACGGACCGTCATAGGCACGACGGCCCGTCACAGATGTCTCGTTTCAGCATACTCAGAATTCTGAAATTGGGTACTGAAAATCGACTCTCTATAATCGGTGACGGACCTGCAGGACGTGCCGTCACATCCACGACGAGCCGTCGTAAGCTCCCGTTGCAAAACACTTCAACTCTTGAGAAATTGGTACGGGAAACGAGTCTCTGACCGTCAGGACGGAGGTGCAGGACGGACCGTCACAGGTGTGACGAGCCGTCACAGCCCACCTGGATTTTGGGAGGTTGCGACGACCATCGTGACGGACCGTCGCAGGCACGACGGCCCGTCACAGATGTCTCGTTTCAGCATACTCAGAATTCTGAAATTGGGTACTGAAAATCGACTCTCTATAATCGGTGACGGACCTGCAGGACGTGCCGTCACATCCACGACGAGCCGTCGTAAGCTCCCGTTGCAAAACACTTCAACTCTTGAGAAATTGGTACGGGAAACGAGTCTCTGACCGTCAGGACGGAGGTGCAGGACGGACCGTCACAGGTGTGACGAGCCGTCACAGCCCACCTGGATTTTGGGAGGTTGCGACGACCATCGTGACGGACCGTCGCAGGCACGACGGCCCGTCACAGATGTCTCGTTTCAGCATACTCAGAATTCTGAAATTGGGTACTGAAAATCGACTCTCTATAATCGGTGACGGACCTGCAGGACGTGCCGTCACATCCACGACGAGCCGTCGTAAGCTCCCGTTGCAAAACACTTCAACTCTTGAGAAATTGGTACGGGAAACGAGTCTCTGACCGTCAGGACGGAGGTGCAGGACGGACCGTCACAGGTGTGACGAGCCGTCACAGCCCACCTGGATTTTGGGAGGTTGCGACGACCATCGTGACGGACCGTCGCAGGCACGACGGCCCGTCACAGATGTCTCGTTTCAGCATACTCAGAATTCTGAAATTGGGTACTGAAAATCGACTCTCTATAATCGGTGACGGACCTGCAGGACGTGCCGTCACATCCACGACGAGCCGTCGTAAGCTCCCGTTGCAAAACACTTCAACTCTTGAGAAATTGGTACGGGAAACGAGTCTCTGACCGTCAGGACGGAGGTGCAGGACGGACCGTCACAGGTGTGACGAGCCGTCACAGCCCACCTGGATTTTGGGAGGTTGCGACGACCATCGTGACGGACCGTCGCAGGCACGACGGCCCGTCACAGATGTCTCGTTTCAGCATACTCAGAATTCTGAAATTGGGTACTGAAAATCGACTCTCTATAATCGGTGACGGACCTGCAGGACGTGCCGTCACATCCACGACGAGCCGTCGTAAGCTCCCGTTGCAAAACACTTCAACTCTTGAGAAATTGGTACGGGAAACGAGTCTCTGACCGTCAGGACGGAGGTGCAGGACGGACCGTCACAGGTGTGACGAGCCGTCACAGCCCACCTGGATTTTGGGAGGTTGCGACGACCATCGTGACGGACCGTCGCAGGCACGACGGCCCGTCACAGATGTCTCGTTTCAGCATACTCAGAATTCTGAAATTGGGTACTGAAAATCGACTCTCTATAATCGGTGACGGACCTGCAGGACGTGCCGTCACATCCACGACGAGCCGTCGTAAGCTCCCGTTGCAAAACACTTCAACTCTTGAGAAATTGGTACGGGAAACGAGTCTCTGACCGTCAGGACGGAGGTGCAGGACGGACCGTCACAGGTGTGACGAGCCGTCACAGCCCACCTGGATTTTGGGAGGTTGCGACGACCATCGTGACGGACCGTCGCAGGCACGACGGCCCGTCACAGATGTCTCGTTTCAGCATACTCAGAATTCTGAAATTGGGTACTGAAAATCGACTCTCTATAATCGGTGACGGACCTGCAGGACGTGCCGTCACATCCACGACGAGCCGTCGTAAGCTCCCGTTGCAAAACACTTCAACTCTTGAGAAATTGGTACGGGAAACGAGTCTCTGACCGTCAGGACGGAGGTGCAGGACGGACCGTCACAGGTGTGACGAGCCGTCACAGCCCACCTGGATTTTGGGAGGTTGCGACGACCATCGTGACGGACCGTCGCAGGCACGACGGCCCGTCACAGATGTCTCGTTTCAGCATACTCAGAATTCTGAAATTGGGTACTGAAAATCGACTCTCTATAATCGGTGACGGACCTGCAGGACGTGCCGTCACATCCACGACGAGCCGTCGTAAGCTCCCGTTGCAAAACACTTCAACTCTTGAGAAATTGGTACGGGAAACGAGTCTCTGACCGTCAGGACGGAGGTGCAGGACGGACCGTCACAGGTGTGACGAGCCGTCACAGCCCACCTGGATTTTGGGAGGTTGCGACGACCATCGTGACGGACCGTCGCAGGCACGACGGCCCGTCACAGATGTCTCGTTTCAGCATACTCAGAATTCTGAAATTGGGTACTGAAAATCGACTCTCTATAATCGGTGACGGACCTGCAGGACGTGCCGTCACATCCACGACGAGCCGTCGTAAGCTCCCGTTGCAAAACACTTCAACTCTTGAGAAATTGGTACGGGAAACGAGTCTCTGACCGTCAGGACGGAGGTGCAGGACGGACCGTCACAGGTGTGACGAGCCGTCACAGCCCACCTGGATTTTGGGAGGTTGCGACGACCATCGTGACGGACCGTCGCAGGCACGACGGCCCGTCACAGATGTCTCGTTTCAGCATACTCAGAATTCTGAAATTGGGTACTGAAAATCGACTCTCTATAATCGGTGACGGACCTGCAGGACGTGCCGTCACATCCACGACGAGCCGTCGTAAGCTCCCGTTGCAAAACACTTCAACTCTTGAGAAATTGGTACGGGAAACGAGTCTCTGACCGTCAGGACGGAGGTGCAGGACGGACCGTCACAGGTGTGACGAGCCGTCACAGCCCACCTGGATTTTGGGAGGTTGCGACGACCATCGTGACGGACCGTCGCAGGCACGACGGCCCGTCACAGATGTCTCGTTTCAGCATACTCAGAATTCTGAAATTGGGTACTGAAAATCGACTCTCTATAATCGGTGACGGACCTGCAGGACGTGCCGTCACATCCACGACGAGCCGTCGTAAGCTCCCGTTGCAAAACACTTCAACTCTTGAGAAATTGGTACGGGAAACGAGTCTCTGACCGTCAGGACGGAGGTGCAGGACGGACCGTCACAGGTGTGACGAGCCGTCACAGCCCACCTGGATTTTGGGAGGTTGCGACGACCATCGTGACGGACCGTCGCAGGCACGACGGCCCGTCACAGATGTCTCGTTTCAGCATACTCAGAATTCTGAAATTGGGTACTGAAAATCGACTCTCTATAATCGGTGACGGACCTGCAGGACGTGCCGTCACATCCACGACGAGCCGTCGTAAGCTCCCGTTGCAAAACACTTCAACTCTTGAGAAATTGGTACGGGAAACGAGTCTCTGACCGTCAGGACGGAGGTGCAGGACGGACCGTCACAGGTGTGACGAGCCGTCACAGCCCACCTGGATTTTGGGAGGTTGCGACGACCATCGTGACGGACCGTCGCAGGCACGACGGCCCGTCACAGATGTCTCGTTTCAGCATACTCAGAATTCTGAAATTGGGTACTGAAAATCGACTCTCTATAATCGGTGACGGACCTGCAGGACGTGCCGTCACATCCACGACGAGCCGTCGTAAGCTCCCGTTGCAAAACACTTCAACTCTTGAGAAATTGGTACGGGAAACGAGTCTCTGACCGTCAGGACGGAGGTGCAGGACGGACCGTCACAGGTGTGACGAGCCGTCACAGCCCACCTGGATTTTGGGAGGTTGCGACGACCATCGTGACGGACCGTCGCAGGCACGACGGCCCGTCACAGATGTCTCGTTTCAGCATACTCAGAATTCTGAAATTGGGTACTGAAAATCGACTCTCTATAATCGGTGACGGACCTGCAGGACGTGCCGTCACATCCACGACGAGCCGTCGTAAGCTCCCGTTGCAAAACACTTCAACTCTTGAGAAATTGGTACGGGAAACGAGTCTCTGACCGTCAGGACGGAGGTGCAGGACGGACCGTCACAGGTGTGACGAGCCGTCACAGCCCACCTGGATTTTGGGAGGTTGCGACGACCATCGTGACGGACCGTCGCAGGCACGACGGCCCGTCACAGATGTCTCGTTTCAGCATACTCAGAATTCTGAAATTGGGTACTGAAAATCGACTCTCTATAATCGGTGACGGACCTGCAGGACGTGCCGTCACATCCACGACGAGCCGTCGTAAGCTCCCGTTGCAAAACACTTCAACTCTTGAGAAATTGGTACGGGAAACGAGTCTCTGACCGTCAGGACGGAGGTGCAGGACGGACCGTCACAGGTGTGACGAGCCGTCACAGCCCACCTGGATTTTGGGAGGTTGCGACGACCATCGTGACGGACCGTCGCAGGCACGACGGCCCGTCACAGGTTGCGCAAGTCCCAGGCAGAATCGGATTTCTTCACACGTTTTAAGGGAAGCATTGGACTATTCTTTCCTTAATTATAATGTTACAGGGTTAATATTAATAAGTCTAATTACTTGGGGTTAAAAGAGGTAACCTTAAGTTAATTAGTGGGTTTTATTGTCCTCTTTCACACTTAATTATATGTTAATTAGGGTAAAAGAAAGAGGGTTTTGAATAAAAACAAACAGAAAGAACAAAGAGAAAGAGAGGAGTCGATCGAGAGGAATGAATATCAAAGCTTGGGAATTTGCTTGTGGATCCCAATTCTTCGTTGGAGGTAGGTTATGGTTTTTACGATATTCGTACTGAACTCTTAATAGTGAATGATATGTATTGA